>NC_091226.1:14485002-14495002 GCF_040958095.1 Procambarus clarkii | reverse complement strand
CTGGAAACTGCTAGGCAGTCAGGCCAATATCATCCACCTTGCAGATAATATCAATGTATTCATTGCAACATTGCACCTCTGTGTGGGGGGGGGCAATTTCGAACAATTTTCTGAAATATCATCAGATATCATCAATTTTTACCGCTTCATTGATGAATTCCCTCTATACTTCACACAAATACCAATACAGTTACCAAAGTTTTGGCAATGAATCCGTTTAAATCAGATGTCGATTTGCCTACCCACAGATATCACAATTCGCGTGATGCATCAGATGAACAAATCCACAAGGGCCGTGATGAGGGTTCGAACCCTCGTCACGGCCCTTGTGGATTTGTTCATGTCGAATTGACCTTACAAAGCTCCACCAATTTATTTTTGTTAAACCCCTCAGACGTCAGTGTGAATTCTTGGCAAAATTATTAACTATTCATCTGGGACTTGACAAGAACACAGGTTGTGTGGGTCAACTTTTTTTCTTCAATGCAGAATTAAAGCTTTTCTTCCCAACCCTCAATACAATCAAGTTTCAAAACAAGTTCCAATCGTTCAAAACAGGATCCAATCGTTCAAAGCAAGTTCCAATCATTCAAAGCAAGTTCCAATCATTCAAAGCAAGTTCCAATCATTCAAAGCAAGTTTCAATCATTCAAAGCAAGTTCCAATCATTCAAAGCAAGTTCCAATCATTCAAAACACGTTCCAATCGTTCAAAACAAGTTCCAATCGTTCAAAACAAGTTCCAATCGTTCAAAACAAGTTCCAATCGTTCAAAACAGGATCCAATCATTCAAAGCAAGTTCCAATCATTCAAAGCAAGTTCCATTCATTCAAAAGTTCCCATCGTTCAAAACAAGTTCCCATCATTCAAAACAAGTTCCCATCATTCAAAGCAAGTTCCCATCATTCAAAGCAAGTTCCCATCATTCAAAGCAAGTTCCCATCATTCAAAACAAGTTCCAATCATTCAAACCGAGTTTCAAGCATTCAAAGCAAGTTCCAATCATTCAAAACACGGTTTAATCATTCAAAACGAGTTCCAATCATTCAAAGCAAGTTCCAATCATTCAAAACAAGTTCCAATCGTTCAAAACAAGTTCTAAGCATATTGTGATATAAAATGTAGTGTCCGCAAGCGCCTTACAAAATACAGAATTTGTATCAAGAAAACAGGTGATAAGGTCTTTTGTCGTCCTACAAAGAACGTCGCTTTTCGCTCGTAGGCGTTACATAAGGCCCAAAAATAGTCGTACTAGAAAATGGAAGCGGCTGGCGAAAGTGACGTACTGTCCCGTTTTCTGTTTTAGGTCCTCTGGTGGGTTAGGAGAGACTACTTTAATTTGACCGTTTTCGGGGGAGACCACTTTAAATAGACCGTTTTCTGGACATTGGGGAAACCTTAGGAGGACGGATTGGATGCAGAGTACAGGCCAGGGATTGTGGGATTGTGTGTACTGTAAGACAACTATCAAATGCTGTACTTTGTCGTTGAAGTGTTGTTTCGTTTTCAGGATAAACATTTTACTCTAAGTGATTTTGCTTTACTAAATATTTTAATTTTATGTCAGTGTTATTTTTAACTAATAAACTCTTTATTGTCGAAGTATATTTTACTTATAACTAATCAACAAAAGTTATGAAAACTTCAGGTTTAAAAGTGAAGTTAAAAGCCAAGATGGAGAAAAGAGAAAATAGATTTAGATTATCTTGCATAGACAGCTGATAGCTATCTATGCCTAACAGCTGACATAGAGGGGGTGAGAGCTAAGTGGACAGCGCTGCGGTTTCATAGTCCTGAGGTTCCGGGTTCGATCCCCAGTGGAGGCGGAAACAAATGGGCAGAGTTTCTTTGACCCTGATGCACCAGTTCATCTAGCAGTAAATAGGTACCAGGGAGTTAGACAGCTGCTACAGGCTGCTTCCTGGGGATGTGTAACAAAAAGGAAACCTGGTCGAGGACCGGGCCGCGGAGACGCTAAGCCCCGATATCATCTCAAGATAACCCTCAAGATAACCTCTACTAAGTTGTGGTTTGGTCATCAAGATAAGATAAGATATCTCGTGATTAGATAGACTCTAGTAGTGGGTCTATTTTGAGGTTATCTTGAGATGATTTCGGGGCTTTAGTGTCCCCGTGGCCCGGTCCTCGACCAGACCTCCACCCCCAGGAAGCAGCCCGTGACAGCTGACTAACACCCAGGTTCCTATTTTACTGCTAGGTAACAGGGGCATAGGGTGAAAGGAACTCTGCCCATTGTTTCTCGCCGGCGCCTGGGATCGAACCCAGCACCACAGGATCACAAGTCCAGCGTGCTGTCCGCTCGGCCGACCGGCTCCCACAAAGTGTGGAAACCTACTGTGTCTATGTGTGTTCTACAAAATAAAGACGCACAATTTAGTCTTTCTACAAGACTTTCCATCAAGAATAAACCAAAAAAGTAATAACTACTAAACGAGACAATCTGAAAGATGTTCCGTTAACGACAATCTGATAGATGTTCCGTTAACGACAATCTGATAGATGTTCCGTTAACGACAATCTGATAGATGTTCCGTTAACGACAATCTGATAGATGTTCCGTTAACGACAATCTGATAGATGTTCCGTTAACGACAATCTGATAGATGTTCCGTTAACGACAATCTGATAGATGTTCCGTTAACGACAATCTGATAGATGTTCCGTTAACGACAATCTGATAGATGTTCCGTTAACGACAATCTGATAGATGTTCCGTTAACGACAATCTGATAGATGTTCCGTTAACGACAATCTGATAGATGTTCCGTTAACGACAATCTGATAGATGTTCCGTTAACGACAATCTGATAGATGTTCCGTTAACGACAATCTGATAGATGTTCCGTTAACGACAATCTGATAGATGTTCCGTTAACGACAATCTGATAGATGTTCCGTTAACGACAATCTGATAGATGTTCCGTTAACGACAATCTGATAGATGTTCCGTTAACGACAATCTGATAGATGTTCCGTTAACGACAATCTGATAGATGTTCCGTTAACGACAATCTGATAGATGTTCCGTTAACGACAATCTGATAGATGTTCCGTTAACGACAATCTGATAGATGTTCCGTTAACGACAATCTGATAGATGTTCCGTTAACGACAATCTGATAGATGTTCCGTTAACGACAATCTGATAGATGTTCCGTTAACGACAATCTGATAGATGTTCCGTTAACGACAATCTGATAGATGTTCCGTTAACGACAATCTGATAGATGTTCCGTTAACGACAATCTGATAGATGTTCCGTTAACGCGAACAGAGAATTTTCATCGCTATTTTCACCTGAAAAACGCAAAATTATGGAAGGCAATTTAGCAACAGACAGGCGCCCAAAACACACAAGCACTTTTGCAATTACAAAATACTTTAAATGAATGATTAATTACTCGCTGAAAATACAGATTACCCGCATTGCTACAAAATAGTTAAGTTGTAGCTAAGAGACAATGTTAACTCAAATGACGTGTAAAAACATATAATTTTAAATATGATGATAATCACAGAAGTGGCAACTTAGACAAGCAGAACTACGAGAAACACACACACACACACACACACACACACACACACACACACACACACACACACACACACACACACACACACACACACACACGCACACACACACCACACACAAACCCTTGCTACAAAATCATCCTCTCTCTCCCCCGCAAAAAGCCAGCTTCGAGAAAGGTGGCATTTGCTGCCCAATTGGTATTCGGCCAAGTTCAGCAATACAGAGGAAGGGAAGCACACTTAACGTTGTTTCTGTGTGGCCGGAGCCGCTCACGACTCACCCAAACTACGCCACGCACTCAATTTCCACAACACTTCTCGACATTTTGTCGCTCTTGCGTTCTTGTCCTCCCCTAAAGAGTTTTGGGAGTCGGGTCAAGAGTGAGGGGCAATTTTGTTGGTCCCGGTATTGAAATTATCTATTTTTATGAAGCGCTGATAGACTTGAGGACGTATGATGGATATTAAAGTGAGTTGACCAATAGAAACGCAGGTGGGTGCTCACAGGTCATCAAATGGGTAAATTGGTTGGTTTAGTTGAGATTGAGAGCAGTGGTTAGAGAGTTGAGTTGAGGCATGTCAATAGACCTCAGGCGAGGCAGTGGCTGAGGAAGCTATTGGCTAAAACCTCGACCCACAGACATATTGAAAATCCGAACCTTCTTGAGTATATTCTAATGGATTAAGGTCCAGATCAATTCAGATGTACTGAGGTCCAGATCTATTCAGTCGTACTGAGGTCCAGATCTATTCAGTCGTACTGAGGTCCAGATCTATTCAGACGTACTGAGGTCCAGATCTATTCAGACGTACTGAGGTCCAGATCTATTCAGTCGTACTGAGGTCCAGATCTATTCAGTCGTACTGAGGTCCAGATCTATTCAGTCGTACTGAGGTCCAGATCTATTCAGTCGTACTGAGGTCCAGATCTATTCAGTCGTACTGAGGTCCAGATCTATTCAGTCGTACTGAGGTCCAGATCTATTCAGTCGTACTGAGGTCCAGATCTATTCAGACGTACTAAGGTCCAGATCTATTCCGACGTACTAACGTCCAGATCTATTCTGACGGACTAAGGTCCAGATCTATTCAGACGTACTGAGGTCCAGATCTATTCAGTCGTACTGAGGTCCAGATCTATTCAGACGTACTGAGGTCCAGATCTATTCAGACGTACTAAGGTCCAGATCTATTCAGACGTACTGAGGTCCAGATCTATTCAGTCGTACTGAGGTCCAGATCTATTCAGTCGTACTGAGGTCCAGATCTATTCAGACGTACTAAGGTCCAGATCTATTCAGACGTACTGAGGTCCAGATCTATTCAGTTGTACTGAGGTCCAGATCTTCAGACGTACTAAGGTCCAGATCTATTCAGTCGTACTGAGGTCCACATCTTCAGACGTACTAAGGTCCAGATCTATTCAGTCGTACTGAGGTTCAGATCTATTCAAACGTACTAATGTCCAGATCTATTCAGACGTACTAAGGCCCAGATCTATTCCGACGTACTAACGTCCAGATCTATTCTGACGGACTAAGGTCCAGATCTATTCAGACGTACTGAGGTCCAGATCTATTCAGACGTACTGAGGTCCAGATCTATTCAGACGTACTGAGGTCCAGATCTATTCAGACGTACTGAGGTCCAGATCTATTCAGACGTACTGAGGTCCAGATCTATTCAGACGTACTGAGGTCCAGATCTATTCAGACGTACTGAGGTCCAGATCTATTCAGACGTACTGAGGTCCAGATCTATTCAGACGGACTGAGGTTCAGATCTATTCAGACGGACTGAGGTTCAGATCTATTCAGACGTACTGAGGTTCAGATCTATTCAGACGGACTGAGGTCCAGATCTATTCAGACGTACTGAGGTCCAGATCTATTCAGACGTATTGAGGTTCAGATCTATTCAGACGGTCTGAGGTTCAGATCTATTCAGACGGACTGAGGTCCAGATCTATTCAGACGGTCTGAGGTTCAGATCTATTCAGACGGACTGAGGTCCAGATCTAATCAGTATATATTATCTATTCAGAGGATAACACTCCTCTGTGTTACACATCCCCAGGAAGCAGCCCGTAGCAGCTGTCTAACTCCCAGGTACCTATTTACTGCTAGATCAACAGGTGCATCAGTGTGAAAGAAACTCTGCCACTTTGTTTCCACCTCTGCCGGGGATCGAACCAGGAACCTTAGGACTACGAATCCCTAACACTGTCCACTCA
This sequence comes from Procambarus clarkii, assembly GCF_040958095.1. Lineage (NCBI taxonomy): Eukaryota > Metazoa > Arthropoda > Malacostraca > Decapoda > Cambaridae > Procambarus > Procambarus clarkii. The sequence continues at coordinate 14,489,217 of NC_091226.1, read as the reverse complement.
GCCGTCAGGCCCCTGTGGCCGAGACAGACTCCAAAAACAGGATCAAGTTCAGATATGACAGAGCCCAAAAAGTTCGGGAATCTGTTATAACTGGTAGACGGAAAATTGAGAGGCGGGGCTACAGAGCTGTAGCTCAACCTCCTCAGGCATAATTGGGGACAGAGCAAGACTTCCTGTACACACTAGCGTCTCATTCAATGTCATTAAACTCAGTAATTGCATTCAAAGTGGATATAAGTGCTACGATTTACTGTGTAGGACCCGGGACGTCTCAGGGAAAAGGCAGCTAGTCTGAGGAACGGTAGCAGATATCTTTCTACAAAGAAGGCAGCTGGAAAAGGAGTAGTGGCAGATAACAAGTATCTTTCCACCAAGAAGATAACCAGATAAGCTGACGATAACGGATTACTCGAGAGCGTCAACCAGGAGAGAAGCTGCTATCCTGAAAAGATGGCAGCAAACCATTATTATGATAGCAACCAGGTGGGAAGATATAATTGAGTCATCCCTCCTCACTGTGAGAAAGAAAACGGCAGGATATTACCAAGCAGAGAGACTACAGTTTATACCACTGCGGCCCAATTTAGCCGACCGTGGGTTGAAAAGTTATTATTAACTGCCTGCTATTTTGCATGTTGATTACCTGCGTGTGTGTGGTTCCATGCCTTGCATGTGCCTTTACTGGTCGGTCAATAGGGCGATGGTCACGGTACTGTGTACGTTTGGAGGTGATCCTCGACAACATGGGTTCGAATCCTGGTTGGGTCATGTAGAATGCTTAGAGATCTATTGCTTGCACGTTCCTGCAGCCATTTGAGACCCAGTTATACACCTGTCTTCACCTGTTAGCAAGAGTAGGTCCACAATCGACTTGAGAATGGTCCAAGATGGACCGAAACGTCGTCGTCCCTTCACCTTCTAGTGTGTGGTCTGGTCCACATCAAGATCAGGTCGATTGTATACCCCTCCCGGTCGGAGTCGGTCGGCTGAGCGGACAGCACGCTGGACTTGTGATCCTGTGGTCCTGGGTTCGATCCCAGGCGCCGGCGAGAAACAATGGGCAGAGTTTCTTTCATCCTATGCCTCTGTTACCTAGCAGTAAAATCGGTACCTGGGTGTTAGTCAGCTGTCACGGGCTGCTTCATGGGGGGTGGAGGCCTGGTCGAGGACCGGGCCGCGGGGACACTAAAGCCCCGAAATCATCTCAAGATAACTGAAGATAACCTCCCGGGTCCATTGAACTTGGCCTGTGGTGTATATTGTAAGAGCAAGCGACAGGAATTCAGGGCCTGAAGTGGTACACTTCAGACACCACTACGTGCCACACTTCAGAACGTGGCCCAATGGGTTAGGCGACGAGCGGGTGTAGGAAGGAGTTATTGAAAGAGGTTAATGAAGGAGTACACAAGGAGAGAGATTTGGAGAAATAATTAATCTCATTATCATAATTCCGTCTTTTATTGGTATTTTTACTCCTAGCATTATTATCATGTTCAATTTAGCTGCTTTTGTGTTGTTTATTTACATTTTTGTTCTTTAGTTTAATTTGGGATAATTTCTAATATATATAGTTATATAATATATATATAGGTTATAGTTGTGTGTGTGTAAACTAAAGTCTTTGAAAATGTAATAAGTTATTACGAAACGCGTTCAAGTGTCGCGTGAGACTAGAAATAAAAAGGAATTTTGGAGAATTGATTTTTCAATTACCATCAACAGTGAAAAGAAACATAAGAAATATTGAGAAAATTCGTGTTAGAATTATTAATCTTACTTTTTCGGTCATATTTAATAATATATATATATATATATATATATATATATATATATATATATATATATATATATATATATATATGTCGTACCTAGTAGCCAGAACTCACTTCTCAGCCTACTATTCAAGGCCCGATTTGCCTAATAAGCCAAGTTTTCCTGAATTAATATATTTACTATAATTTTTTTCTTATGAAATGATAAAACAACCTTTTTCTCTATGTATGAGGTCAATTTTTTTTTTATTGGAGTTAAAATTAACGTAGATATATGACCAAACCTAACCAACCCTACCTAACCTAACCTATATTTATAGGTAAGGTTGGGTTAGGAAGCCAGAAAAAGCTAGGTTAGGTTAGGTTAGGTAGGTTAGGTAGACGAAAAAACATTAATTCATGAAAACTTGGCTTATTAGGCAAATCGGGCCTTGAATAGTAGGCTGAGAAGTGCGTTCTGGCTATTAGGTACGACATATATATATATATATATATATATATATATATATATATATATATATATATATATATATATAATATAATGTATAAGCTCGACTGGGTTCATTTCTATCCCTTTAAAAGCCATTAAAACATTTTGGATCATGCTGGCGTCAATATAGATATAACTAAGCATATTATATAACATATCAACTCTCTTCACTGGCACCCCCTAACCCCCCCCCCCTGGCACCCCTCCCCCCCTGGCACCCCTCCCCCCCCTGGCACCCCTCCCCCCCCTGGCACCCCTCCCCCCCCTGGCACCCCTCCCCCCCCTGGCACCTCCCCCCCCCCTGGTTGCAAACCTCAACCCTATGTCTTGTAGTGTGAAGACGGATGGGAGAGTGAGAAGTTGACTGGGAAAGTTGATGAAAAAAAAGGAAAATGGAAGAGTTATATGTTTAATAGTAAAGTTTTGGTCTCGAGAATGTTGGTTGATCTGCATGATGAATAAGTGATGAATGAACGGATGAAGGTTGAAGGGCAGTGAAGGGAGAGGGGAGAGTGAAGGGGAGAGCCTTCATATCTCTTACTTTTTCTGTCAAATAGGAAAACATTTTTTTTTTCGTTTCTGTAATGTCATAAATTTGTCCTAGACACCCTCCACCACAGCCTGCCCCAGACACCCTCCACCACAGCCAGAGCCAGATACCCTCCACAGCCAGCCCCAGACACCCTCCACAGCCAGCCCCAGACACCCTCCACAGCCAGAGCCAGATACCCTCCACAGACAGCCCCAGACACCCTCCACAGACAGCCCCAGACACCCTCCACAGCCAGCCCCAGACACCCTCCACAGCCAGAGCCAGATACCCTCCACAGACAGCCCCAGACACCCTCCACAGCCAGCCCCAGACACCCTCCAGAATATTTTCAGACATTTTGAAAACTGAAGGGGGGTTTGGGCAAAATATGACCCATCGCCGTTTACAGTAATTGGCATATTTTCGGTATGAAACGTCGTAATTTGAAACTGAAAATAGGCGCAGAGAGTCAGAATACGGCTCAAAAATCACGCTCACGAGTCAAATTTCCGACATTTTAGACATTTTGAAAACTGCAGGGGGGGGTTTGGGCAAAATATGACCCATCGCCGTTTTCAGTAATTGGCATATTTTCGGTAAGAAACTTCGCAATATGAAACTGAAAATAGGTGCAGAGAGTCAGAATTCTTCTCAAAAATCACGCTCAGGAGTCAAACTTCCGACATTTCGGACATTTTGAAAACTGCAGGGGGGGTTTGGGCAAAATATCACCCATCGCCGTTTACAGTAATTGGCATATTTTCGGTATGAAACGTCGTAATTTGAAACTGAAAATAGGCGCAGAGAGTCAGAAAGGGCCCGGGTACAGGCCCGGAAAGGGCCCGGGTACAGGCCCGGAAAGGGCCCGGGTACAGGCCCGGAAAGGGCCCGGGTACAGGCCCGGAAAGGGCCCGGGTACAGGCCCGGAAAGGGCCCGGGTACAGGCCCGGAAAGGGCCCGGGTACAGGCCCGGAAAGGGCCCGGGTACAGGCCCGGAAAGGGCCCGGGTACAGGCCCGGAAAGGGCCCGGGTACAGGCCCGGAAAGGGCCCGGGTACAGGCCCGGAAAGGGCCCGGGTACAGGCCCGGAAAGGGCCCGGGTACAGGCCCGGAAAGGGCCCGGGTACAGGCCCGGAAAGGGCCCGGGTACAGGCCCGGAAAGGGCCCGGGTACAGGCCCGGAAAGGGCCCGGGTACAGGCCCGGAAAGGGCCCGGGTACAGGCCCGGAAAGGGCCCGGGTACAGGCCCGGAAAGGGCCCGGGTACAGGCCCGGAAAGGGCCCGGGTACAGGCCCGGAAAGGGCCCGGGTACAGGCCCGGAAAGGGCCCGGGTACAGGCCCGGAAAGGGCCCGGGTACAGGCCCGGAAAGGGCCCGGGTACAGGCCCGGAAAGGGCCCGGGTACAGGCCCGGAAAGGGCCCGG
>NC_091226.1:14447502-14482502 GCF_040958095.1 Procambarus clarkii | reverse complement strand
GATCTGAAGTAACTGAGAATGACTTATTAGATCAAGACATTGCCCTCGCAAAGGAAATTGAGGATCAGTAAATATATTGTTAACGCATATAACAGCATACCTGCAGGTCTTCACCAGTATACTCTCGCAGTGGACTTAATTGGCCATCAGGAGGGTGATAGACCAATAGTACAAACCCAAATCTAAATTCTAACACTGTGAATGATTTGTAACTTGTACTCACCTAGTTGTACTCACCTAGTTGTGTTTGCGGGGGTTGAGCTCTGGCTCTTTGGTCCCGCCTCTCAACCTCTCAACCTTGTGTTTGAGATATGATGAATACATTATGCTCTATAGGTACTATGCTCTATTATTATGCTCTACAAGAACTCTACAAGTTCACCTTTGGAATGAAAAGAATATTTGAAAAAATACACAGGAAGGGATAATTAAGTGAAATGAAATGAATTAGGATCCTGTTTCTCCATGAGAAGAGAGAGCGACCAAGAAACCTCAATTTGCTATTTTTTAGAGCTTAAAAGCATGTATAATCTCAAATTTTACATAGAGTCGTTAGTTCGTTTCTAGCTCTGCTCTACCTGCTTTTTCTCTGAACATTATTAACGATTTAACGATTCGTTTAACGATTCTTCGCGGCAGGGGATCGTATTCCAGGGACCTGCCCGAAACGCTACGCGTACTAATGGCTCTACAAGAATGTAACAACTCTTTGTATATATCTCAAAAAAAAAAAATTATACGCTAATTGGTATGCATTCAGGCAATAATTCTTGCAGGGAGTTGGAATTGCTGTTGTAATTTAATTCTTTTGACTGAAGTTTTTAATATCTCGTTTCTTAGATCTAATGAAGGAGCAACAAGACATGAGAAATCAGGGTAAAATATTTAGTGATTTTTGTAAATTTATTTTCAGTGTAAATGACATCAGAGGAGTTTTATAAATGCTGATTAATGGCAAGGGGTAATTTTAATTACCGGGTATACTAATATAATCATGCAAGTATTTTTATTTTTTTGAGATATGTGAGATATATAGAAGAGTTGTTACATTCTTGTAGAGCCACTAATACGCGTAGCGTTTCGGGCAGGTCCCTGGAATACGATCCCCGCCGCGAAGAATCGTTGTTACAACCAAGTACACATTTTACTGTTGAGTTAAACAGAGGCTACAGTTAAGGATTTGCGCCCAGTAAATCCTCCCCGGCCAGGATACGAACCCAGGACAAAGCGCTCGCGGAACGCCAGGCGAGTGTCTTACCACTACACCACGGAGACTGTTTTATTAATTATTTATTAATTATTTTTTAATTATCTACAAAATCTTCGTTCTTGCCGTTATTCCTGTTATAGATTTCTTTCTCCACCCGTTGCTGCTTTCATCAACAGTGCTAAAAGTAGCAATTTTTCCGTTCCAATTCTTGTGATTTAATAAAAACCTGAAAAAACGTTCCCTAATAACTCAATAGATTGGGAGCTTTCAGGGGAAAGCACCAAGCCATTACGACTATATAGCACTGTTAAGGGGTCAGGATATAAGGATTTGGGATGGGACGGAGGGAAAGGAATGGTGCCCAACCACTTGTGGACGGTCGGGGATTGAACGCCGACCTGCATGAAGCGAGACCATCGCTCTACCGTCCAGCCCAAGTGGTTGGGCACTCAAGAGAGATCATTTTTCACGCGACGATTAACGAGAATGGGCCAAAAAATATATAATTAGGTAAACCAGGATTGTGTATTTTAATTTTTTTTAATTTAATTAATTTTTTAATATACCTTACTTCTGATACTGAATCCTGGTTGTTATCTTGAGGTTATCTTGAGATGATTTCGGGGCTTTAGTGTCCCCGCGGCCCGGTCCTCGACCAGGCCTCCACCCCCAGGAAGCAGCCCGTGACAGCTGACTAACACCCAGGTACCTATTTTACTGCTAGGTAACAGGGGCATAGGGTGAAAGAAACTCTGCCCATTGTTTCTCGCCGGCGCCTGGGATCGAACCCAGGACCACAGGATCACAAGTCCCGCGTGCTGTCCGCTCGGCCGACCGGCTCCCTGGCCGGTTAACGACCGGTTAACGTGAAGACTCAAAGAAACATCGTTTCGTTAAGATTCTCCGTTTCCTTATTCTTGTCTTTCGTTATTCTTTTGTTATATTATTAATACTTTGTCTAGAGGCTTTCATGCACTTCAACGGCTTCCAGGAGCCAGATTCACGAAGCAGTTACGCAAGCACTTACGAACCTGGGGCCAGATTCACGAAGCAGTTACGCAAGCACTTACGAACCTGGGGCCAGATTCACGAAGCAGTTACGCAAGCACTTACGAACCTGGGGCCAGATTCACGAAGCAGTTACGCAAGTACTTACGAACCTGGGGCCAGATTCACGAAGCAGTTACGCAAGTACTTACGAACCTGGGGCCAGATTCACGAAGCAGTTACGCAAGTACTTACAAACCTGGGGCCAGATTCACGAAGCAGTTACGCAAGCACTTACGAACCTGGGGCCAGATTCACGAAGCAGTTACGCAAGCACTTACGAACCTGGGGCCAGATTCACGAAGCAGTTACGCAAGTACTTACAAACCTGGGGCCAGATTCACGAAGCAGTTACGCAAGCACTTACGAACCTGTGGCCAGATTCACGAAGGAGTTACGCAAGCACTTACGAACCTGGGGCCAGATTCACAAAGCAGTTACGCAAGCACTTACGAACCTGGGGCCAGGTTCACGAAGCAGTTACGCAAGCACTTACGAACCTGGGGCCAGATTCACGAAGCAGTTACGCAAGTACTTACGAACCTGGGGCCAGATTTACGAAGCAGTTACGCAAGCACTTACGAACCTGGGGCCAGATTCACGAAGCAGTTACGCAAGTACTTACGAACCTGGGGCCAGATTCACGAAGCAGTTACCCAAGCACTTACGAACCTGGGACCAGATTCACGAAGCAGTTACGCAAGCACTTACGAACGTGTCCATCTTTCCTCAATCTTTGAAAGCTTTGGTTACATTTATTAAACAGTTTACAAGCAGGAAAACTTGCCAATCAACTGTTGTTATTGTTATAAACAGCCTCCTGGTGCTTCGGAGCTCATTAACTGTTTAATAATTGTAAACAAAGCCGCCAAAGATTGAGAAAAGATGTACAGGTTCGTAAGTGCTTGCGTAACTGCTTCGTGAATTTGGCCCCTGGATGGGATGGGGGGGGGGGGGAAAGAGAATGGTGCCCAACTGTTTGGACTGGACGGTAGAGCGACGGTCTCGCTTCATGCAGGTCCGCGTTCAATCCCCTATTCTTCTTGCCTTCTTTCTTGCCTTATATTGGGTCAGTCTTACTTCTGCTTTATCAAGACTACCCAATGGTCTAGGACGGCACGAAATGACTCAATTAATTGTCTATTATATTAACTTACTAATATGTCAATCAATCGACTTGAGAATGGTCCAGGACGGACCGAAACGTCGTCGTCGTCCCTTCACTTTCTAGTGTGTGGTCTGGACAACACACTCTTCTTTTTCCTATTGTTCAGACAGGAATAGTGCTCTCTCTGCTCTCTACTCTCTGCTCTCTCTGGCAAAGCATAGTGTTTGCAGAATTAAGAGCGCTTTCTGCAACAGCATTTCCAGACACAAAGAATTTCCAGGACAGAATTTATTTCCAGAGCTCAGTATTTTCAGGCTGTAATATCTCCCACACCTCAGTGCTTGCAGGCTAAGAGCTTTCCCTCTCATAGTCCATGTGAAACCATTACTCTACATATTCTTCCAAGTTAAGGGATTCGCTAATCATATTGTAGGCTGGAGACTGGTGTTGTGGTTAACAAACTTTTCTAACTTGCAGTTTAGGGTTTTCTTAATATAGTTAATACAATCCACCAAATAAATTTGTCTGGGTTTAGTAATATATATATATATATATATATATATATATATATATATATATATATATATATATATATATATATATATATATATATATATATATATATATATAATATAATGTCCTCTAGTAATGTTTCCTCTGCACCAATTTCTTCATGTTTACTGACATGACTTCATAACTGAGCTTATTAAGGCATGTTTCAGACGTCATTGATTTCCAGAAGTCATTGACTTCCAGAAGTCATTGACTTCCAGAAACCATTGATTTCCAGAAATCATTGATTTCCAGGAGTCATTGTATTCCAGAGACGTTCCAGAAGTCATTGAGTTGCAGGAACAGGTGTGAATGGCATCCAGAGAGGACATGGGATGGAAGAAGAGGGAGAAATGTAATTAAGCCAAGACTAGGGGGAAGACTAACAAAGACCCGAGTCATAAAGAAATAAGAAAACGACAACTGGAAGTTTCTCCTCATATGTGAGAGACTTTCCAGTGATCCAGACACTAAGAGCTGCGTCTCTGTGTCAGCTTTGAGCTCTCTGAGAGATGAAGCTGATTGTCTTGAAGGGGAAAAAATATAGAGGTTATCCTGGAGACATCTTGCTAGATATTTTTCTTTTTTAAGGTAATGAGATCGTGCGATAGAGTCAGCAAAAGTTTGAGGAGAGTCTTAGGTGCGTGAGAGAGAGATGAAGGGCAGTGTGGAAAGTTTATAATGGAGAGGAAGAAAGATTACCTCCCACTCTTTTATACTCTGACAAGACAATAGGGTGAGGGATGGGCCGGAACAGGGGTGAATAGGGAGTAGGTGTTCCTCTCTACGTGCTTGTCTCTCTCTCTCTCTCTCTCTCTCTCTCTCTCCCCCCCCCTTTCCCACTATTTATTTTCCTTCCCTCTCTTTATTTCCTTTTCCCTGTCTCTTTCCCTTTGTCTCTATCTCTAACTCTCTGTTTTCTCGTTCTGTTCTCACTCTGTTTTCTCTCTCTCTCTGTTCTCTCTTTGTTCTCATTCTGTTTTCTTTGTGTCTCCGTTCTCTCTGATCTCTCTCTCTCTCTGATCTCTCTTTCTCTCTCACTCTGTTCTCTTTGTTCTCATTCTGTTCTTTCTGTGTCTCTGCTCTCCTCTCTCTCTCTCTCTCTCTCTCTCTCTCTCTCTCTCTCTCTCTCTCTCTCTCTCTCTCTCTCTCTCTCTCTCTCTCTTTCTCTCACTCTGTTCTCTTCTATTACATACTTATTACATACATTATATTTTATCTTATATTAATATTAATGTTTGATTACTCTTTTATAACCAAATTATGTTTGGTTACCCATATATAACCAAACGCGTCTCTGGGTTTGGTTGGAGCTAAACATAACCTGGTGATGGGACGATGATGAACGCGAACGGAACGCAGAGAACGCAAACGGAACGCAGAGAACGCAAACGCGATCTCACACGCAACAAAGATAGCGAGTATCGCTACACCAAACCACTGTTTCAGCTTAATGACTTGATACACAGCCCCATTAGAATACTTTTCCAGGCAGACAGCGTTCCTCCTGTTGCTCTACCTTGCAACAGTGAACGTTGCATAGCGTGTACTGGTTTGCTTTTTGCAATTGCAAATAAGCTGTTCAGTCAATTACGTTACAGTCGCCTTGTGTTGTATAGATCTGTTGAACATGACCTGCAGTTGAACATTGTTGTAGGTAGCGTTCGTCAATCAATATATATATATATATATATATATATATATATATATATATATATATATATATATATATATATTCTGGCTATACCTAGTAGCCAGAATGCACTTCTCAGCCTACTATGCAAGGCCCGATTTGCCTAATAAGCCAAGTTTTCATGAATTGTTTTTCGACTACCTAACCTATCTAACCTAACTTTTTCGGCTACCTAACCCAACCTATAAAGATAGGTTAAGTTAAGTTAGGTTAGGTAGGGTTGGTTAGGTTCGGTCATATATCTACGTTAATTTTAACTCAAATAAAAAAAATTGACCTCATACATAATGAAATGGGTAGCTTTATCATTTCATAAGAAAAAAATTAGGGAAAATATATTAATTCAGGAAAACTTGGCTTATTAGGCAAATCGGGCCTTGCATAGTAGGCCGAGTACTACGTTCTGGCTACTAGGTACAACATTATATATATATATATATATATATATATATATATATATATATATATATATATATGTCGTACCTAGTAGCCAGAACGCACTTCTTTGCCTACTATGCAAGGCCCAATTTGCCTAATAAGCCAAGTTTTCATGAACTATTGCTTTTTCGACTACCTAACCTACCTAACCTAACCTAACCTAACTTTTTCGGCTACCTAACCTAACCTAACCTATAAAGATAGGTTAGGTTAGGTTAGGTAGGTTTGGTTAGGTTCGGTCATATATCGACGTTAATTTTAACTCCAATAGAAAAAAATTTACCTCATACATTATGAAATGAGTAGCTTTATCATTTCATAAGAAAAAATTTAGAGAAAATATATTAATTCAGAAAAACTTGGCTTATTAGGCAAATCGGGCCTTGCATAGTAGGCTGAGAAGTACGTTCTGGCTACTAGGTACGACATATATATATATATATATATAATATATAAAATATCGATATATGGTGGAGGTACTCCACCACATCACTGCCTTCATTTACAAACTGACTCCATACCCAGTTTCATGTGTAGATATGATAGAGCCCAGTAGGCTCAGGATCCTGTACACCAGTTGATTGACAGTTGAGAGGCGGGACCGAAGAGCCAGAGCTCAACCCCTACAAGCCAAACTCTACTCCCACGATGAATAAACAAGGTTTACATCATTAGTTATCCTATAAATAGGGAAGTTAAGCTGACAAGGAAAGATATACATCTTTCCCCTGATTGCAAACAAGGAAATCACAGCTATAAGCAAACAGCTTCAACAATTCTGCAACCCAGCAAAACTCTGTCTCGAGGGCATGTTGAAAAATGCAACAGACAAAAGAATGACAAGAATCCGAGATGCAAGAGGAACTCGAACGCTCGTCTCTGAAAGAGCAGCAAAGCTTTAGGAAACAATCTGGAAATGCCACATTCTTATCTTGAGAGGTTATCTTGAGATGATTTCGGGGCTTTAGTGTCCCCGCGGCCCGGTCCTCGACCAGGCCTACACCCCCAGGAAGCAGCCTGTGACAGCTGACTAACTTCCAGGTACCTATTTACTGCTAGGTAACAGGGGCAGTAAATAGGTACCTGGGAGTTAGTCAGCTGTCACGGGCTGCTTCCTGGGGGTGTAGGAAGCAGCCCGCGACAGGAAGCAGACATTGCATAGAGTTTAGAGTCAGCACAAACTGGTCCATTAACACACAAACCCAAAACACACATTAAAAAGTGATAACTCTATGGATAGATGTGAAGACATTCACTCTGGATAGATTTGCTGAAGAAAAAAAAACCCTGTGGATTGGTGGAAAGATTTTTCACTCTGAGAACGATAAGGAAGTGTGTGAAGAACTTTACCCAAGACTCCAATAGGTCTTCATTGTAGCGAAAGAGAAAATGCTTGAACTGAGAGAGGGGGGTCGTGGAATCAAATACCATTGGAGGACATTGATTTCACCAGAAACAAAGAAAGCAAGCACTTTATGGAATTGGATTCAGCAAATTCCAAGGGACCGGACAAGATGTCGCTCTGGGCGCCATGAGAAGGAGTTACACAAGTAGTTCCAATATATATAGAAGGGGGGAACAAGCAGGAGATGATAACAGTGTATAACAGAGTTCTATATCAAGGTGTCAGAAAGGCAGGAGTAGGAGGATAGAACAACCCGTTCTCGTAAATTTAATAAGTCAATATTGACTTATTAAATATGTGCATAGGTGACATACTTAACATAATAGTTTCCCTTGAAAAGCTTCATAGAAAACACTTATGTTAAGATAAGCATCTTATTGCTTCGTAATTACAATTATTACCTAACCTATACCTATAATAGGATAAGTAACAATTGTAATTACGAAGCTATAAGATGCTTATTTTAACATACTAAGTAGGTTAGGTAAGGTCGGTGTTTTCTATGAAGCTTTTCAAGGGAAACTATTATGTTTAGTATGTCACCTATGCACGCAACTAATAAGTCAATATTGACTTATTAAATTTGCGAGAACGGGTTGGATAGAAATAGCCTAAGCTACTCTATCCCTTTGAGATGTATTTCTTGTCTCAATAAACATACTTGAACTTGAAGAAAGGCAGGACGTAGAAAGGCGTGTAGTAACCCTAATAGGAAGAATTGGGAACAAACCTTCGTCGAATTGCAAATTGGATGACGACACAAAAGTAACCTATTAGTTTTAGAAATTATAAAATACAAGCTTTCATACAGCTGTATTTTCCCCATGTCCAAAACAGTTTATTTTTGTGGTAGGTTATTTATAAAGTCTTCATATTAGAAATCTTAACTTGCATACTTTATATAAAATGTGTGAGTGAGGTGCTTAAAGATAGGGATGCAGAAACATTTTTTTTTTTTTTCAGGGATATTCCTGCGCGGGCCCTAAGCCTCTGGCTGGCCCACTGGGCGGGCCCTAAGCATCTGGCTGGCCCACTGGGCGGGCCCTAAGCCTCTGGCTGGCCCACTGGGCGGGCCCTAAGCCTCTGGCTGGCCCACTGGGCGGGCCCTAAGCCTCTGGCTGGCCCACTGGGCGGGCCCCTAAGCCTCTGGCTGGCCCACTGGGCGGGCCCTAAGCCTCTGGCTGGCCCACTGGGCGAGCCCTAAGCCTCTGGCTGGCCCACTGGGCGGGCCCTAAGCCTCTGGCTGGCCCACTGGGCGGGCCCTAAGCCTCTGGCTGGCCCACTGGGCGGGCCCTAAGCCTCTGGCTGGCCCACTGGGCGAGCCCTAAGCCTCTGGCTGGCCCACTGGGCGGGCCCTAAGCCTCTGGCTGGCCCACTGGGCGGGCCCTAAGCCTCTGGCTGGCTCACTGGGCGGGCCCTAAGCCTCTGGCTGGCCCACTGGGCGGGCCCTAAGCCTCTGGCTGGCCCACTGGGCGGGCCCTAAGCCTCTGGCTGGCTCACTGGGCGGGCCCTAAGCCTCTGGCTGGCCCACTGGGCGGGCCCTAAGCCTCTGGCTGGCCCACTGGGCGGGCCCTAAGCCTCTGGCTGGCTCACTGGGCGGGCCCTAAGCCTCTGGCTGGCCCACTGGGCGGGGCCCTAAGCCTCTGGCTGGCCCACTGGGCGAGCCCTAAGCCTCTGGCTGGCCCACTGGGCGGGCCCTAAGCCTCTGGCTGGCCAACTGGGCGGGCCCTAAGCCTCTGGCTGGCCCACTGCGCGGGCCCTAAGCCTCTGGCTGGCCCACTAAGTGTTGCTTGTTTCTGTTTTACTTGGGCGGAGTATGAGTATTTATGACTCGTATGGTCGCTTCAGTAAGATTTTGTCATATGTGTTTAACAACTTTTTCTGCTCTGTTGAATCTAAGTTGAAATCCTAATGGGTTTGTAACTGTGCACTGTGTTAGATAATGTTCCAGTGGTCTGTTGTGGCTGTAACTGTGCACTGTGTTAGATAATGCTCCAGTGGTCTGTTGTGGCTGTAACTGTGCACTGTGTTAGATAATATTCCAGTGGTCTGTTGTGGCTGTAACTGTGCATCGTGTTAGATAATGTTCCAGTGGTCTGTTGTGGCTGTAACTGTGCACTGTGTTAGATAATATTCCAGTGGTCTGTTGTGGCTGTAACTGTGCATCGTGTTAGATAATGTTCCAGTGGTCTGTTGTGGCTGTAACTGTGCACTGTGTTAGAAGAAACATAGTGAACGCTGCCCACCTAACATACTTCATCCTTCACATATATTGTTTACATATTCAACTAGATGGAGCACACTAGCATTGTTAGGATGAAGGAGGCCAGATAGTCACTACACACTATCCTCATCCTTCTGTGCTTAATTGCTCAATGAATCCCTGAACTGTTTGACAAATCTCTAACCCTGTCCATGGAGGACAGAAGCAAATGTAAATATGCTGGTTAGCATTGTAAATGTCTGGCCACGTCTGTGGTAGAAAATAATACAAAAAAAAAACTATCCTCATCCCCTGTAACTATCTTCACTACACACTATCATCACTGTAGTCACCGTTACAGCACCCACGGGGATCTCGAGGCTTCCTCAGTTTAAGGAAGTGGGTGTACTAGTGCTACAGGTTGCAATTCCTTTGACCATGTTGTGGTACAGTTGACTAGAGTGCGTCTGGGAGCACTCGGCACATAGGTTCGAATCCTCGTCACTGCTCTTGTGGATTTGTTCAATGGTTTTTGGTGTTACTTGCCCATGAGGAAGAAAAAGGAGCCCATTAACTCGTTTCTCTGCGTGAACTGATTGGAATTCTTTGCCTATCAAGTGACTGTAAGTCCTTGCCTATCAGGTAACTGTAGATTCTTGCCTATCAGGTAACTGGAGTTTGTGTCTCCATTAGGTAACTGTTGATTCTTGCCTATCAGGTAACTGGAGTTTGTGTCCCATTAGGTAACTGTTGATTCTTGCCTATCAGGTAACTGGAGTTTGTGTCCCATTAGGTAACTGTAGATTCTTGCCTATCAGGTAACTGGAGTTTGTGTCCCCATTAGGTAACTGTAGATTCTTGCCTATCAGGTAACTGGAGTTTGTGTCCCATTAGGTAATCCTAGGTTCTTGCCCATCAGGTAATTGGGGCTCTTTGACTCAGGTAACTGGAGTTCTTTACCCATCAGTATCTGGGGTATCCTTGCCCATTTAAGTAGCTGAATCTCCCTTGTCCATGATCTACCTTCAAGTCTCTCATGTTTCCTGTACAGACATTCACTTTGATGACACAGACACACTCAAGTGTCATCCTAGTGTCTTCACTCTAACGATCATCCTAGTACTCTGGCACCAGTGACCATCCTAGTCTCCTCACTCTAACGACCATCCTCGCTACAGTGACCAGTGTACTCACTCTAAATGAGCTTTTACATCCAATTTGTTTTCATTGCCAGTTTTGCTGGGTGTATTGTACTGCTCAAGCGAGAGGGCAGTGCCAAGCGAGAAGGCAGTGCCAAGGGCAGTGCCAAGGGCGAGGGCAGTGCCAAGGGCAGCCAAGAGCCCACTTAAGGGGGGGGGGTGGAAGGGAGGTTTAATTGGAGGGATGTAATCCAGATTTTAATGATTATTTCTTAAGTTGGGAACTCGTTAGCGCAGCTTGGGTTAGATTCGCAGTTTTGTCTCCCCTGCTGACAAGGGTTTGTTCTGTAATGTGTCTGGAGTTTTGTGCGGGAGATTCTATAGCTGTGTTGTTGATGATTAGGGGGAGGGTCTCTCTCTCTCTCTCTCTCTCTCTCTCTCTCTCTCTCTCTCTCTCTCTCTCTCTCTCTCTCTCTCTCTCTCTCTCTCTCTCTCTCTCTCTCTCTCGTAGTATTTCTAATTTTTTTTACAAATAAACAAATTTATAACGAGTATCTAGGACCTCTTATGCTGTTATCTACCAGGCCACGTTGCCCTATGGTCTGGTAGATAACAATATCTACCAGGTAGATTAAGCCGTTTATATATATATATATATATATATATATATATATATATATATATATAAATATATATATATATATATATATATATATATATATATATATATATATATATATATATATATAATTTATTTTATTGGTAGCAGTCTTTCTTGTAAACATATGTTGTTGAATATGACCGAAAAGGTAAGATTAACAATTCTAACACGAATCTTTTTAATATTTCTTACGTTCTTCTTCACTGTCGAGGGTAATTGATAAAGTAACTCTCCAAAATTCATTCTTTTTTATTCCTGGTCTGACGCCTGAATGCGTTTCGTAATTCCCTATTACATTTTCAAAGACTTAGTTTATACACAATATACATTCATACATTGGGTGAGGTGATATGGCACAAAAGCTTTGGGTGAGGTGAAACAGAAGACAGAACACGAAACAATGGGTATGAGAACCCAAGAATGGAATTAACTGCAGAAGGCCTATTGGCCCATAGTTTCTCTAGCTGTTTCCATATTGGTTCAGGGTCTTGAAGTGGGTAGAATATAGTTGTGCATTCATTGGCTGTTGATTGCTGGTGTTGACTTTTTGATGTGTAGTGCCTCGCTGATGTCGAGCGATAGCAGGAGACTCGACATCAGTGAGGCACTACACACAAAAAATAAAACAAAACTCATCACGTCACTAATCATCATTTACACACTCAAATAAACCGGTTAGACCTATGCAAACTTTTAATTCCGAGTCGAAATTAATTTCACCAAATTTAACATTGAAACTTTATAACTTTATAACCACTTTTGTTAATATTTTATGCAGACGATGAATCACAATAACGTGGGTGAAGATATGATGACCAGACCACTCATCAAAATGGTTTGGTCCATTCTAATAATGGTCCAGGTCCTAGAAAATGGCCCAGGTCCTAGATAATGGTCCAGGTCCTAGAAAATGGTCCAGGTCCTAGAAAATGGCCCAGGTCCTTGATAATGGTCCAGGTCGTAGAAAATGGTCCAGGTCCTAGATAATGGTCCAGGTCCTAGAAAATGGTCCAGGTCCTATAAAATGGATCAGGTCCTAGAAAATGGTCCAGGTCCTAGATAATGGTCCAGGTCCTAGAAAATGGTCCAGGACCTAGAAAATGGCCCAGGTCCTAGAAAATGGTCCAGGTCCTAGGTAATGGTCCAGGTCCTAGAAAATGGTCCAGGTCCTAGAAAATGGTCCAGGTTCTAGATAATGGTTCAGGTTCTAGATAATGGTCCAGGTCCTAGATAATGGTCCAGGTCCTAGATAATGGTTCAGGTCCTAGAAAATGGTCCAGGTCCTAGAAAATGGTCCAAGTCCTAGAAAATGGTCCAGGTCCTAGAAAAGGGATCAGGTCCTAGAAAATGGATCAGGTCCTAGATAATGGTCCAGGTCCTAGAAAATGGTCCAGGTCCTAGAAAATGGATCAGGTCCTAGATAATGGTCCAGGTCCTACAAAATGGTCCAGGTCCTAGGTAATGGTCCAGGTCCTAGAAAATGGTCCAGGTTCTAGATAATGGTTCAGGTTCTAGATAATGGTCCAGGTCCTAGAAAATGGTCCAGGTCCTAGAAAATGGTCCAGGTCCTAGAAAATGGTCCAGGTCCTAGGTAATGGTCCAGGTCCTAGAAAATGGTCCAGGTTCTAGATAATGGTTCAGGTTCTAGATAATGGTCCAGGTCCTAGATAATGGTCCAGGTCCTAGAAAATGGTCCAGGTCCTAGATAATGGTCCAGGTCCTAGAAAATGGTCCAGGTCCTAGAAAATGGTCCAGGTTCTAGATAATGGTCCAAGTCCTAGGTAATGGTCCAGCACGAACCGAAATGTCGTCGTTTCCCCATATTCTAATGGGTGGTTTGGTCATTAATATTATATAGAAACAATAAAAGCTTTCGTTTCATAAAAAGCAAGATACTTTATCACGAAATATGTATAAATTTAGTGTAACTTAGGCAGATTTGACAGAGTCTTAGAACTCTAAGTCTAAGAGTTCTAAGACTCTAAGTTGGCAATCTTTACCAAGTTGGCCAACTTGGTCGACTAAACTCCAGCTGACTCTATAAAGTCGAACGATTCTGGCTACATTGTTTGATTTATCAGCAAAATACTTACTTATTCCCGCCATAAATCGAACCTGGAACGCTTGAAACAGAGAAGTTTGTACCGACTGGTTGAGCCTGACGACCGGAAAATTACGCGAGTTACCGCTCGAAATCGTCTTGTACTGGATTCCATTTTCTCTCCAATTAGGGCAACCACTTGGGGGTGGATGGTAGAGCGACTGTCTCGCTTCATGCAGGTCGGCGTTCAATCCCCTTGTTGTTGTTGTTTCAGATTTAGCTACTCAGGACGAAGTGTCCATGTAGCACGGGCTATGGTGAGCCCGTAAGTTCAATCCCCGACCGTCCACAAGTGGTTGGGGCACCATTCCTTTCCCTCCGTCCCATCCCAAATCCTTATCCTGACCCCTTCCCAGTGCTATATAGTCGTAATGGCTTGGTGCTTTCCCCCTGATAGTGCCCTTTCCTTCCCTAATTATAGGCAGTTAATCCCTCGGTCTCCCCCTATTCCCCCTCTCCTTTATTGCGTTGGAAAGTGTACGTAGTTGTAGGCAGGCAGCAGGGAGCCGGTCGGCCGAGCGGACAGCACGCTGGACTTGTAATCCTGTGGTCCTGGGTTCGATCCCAGGCGCCGGCGAGAAACAATTGGCAGAGTTTCTTTCACCCTATGCCCCTGTTACCTAGCAGTAAAAATAGGTACCTGGGTGTTAGTCAGCTGTCACGGTCTGCTTCCTGGGGGGTGGAGGCCTGGTCGAGGACCGGGCCGCGGGGACACTAAAGGCCCGAAATCATCTCGAGATAACCTCAAGATAACCATATCTTGGCGCAGTTACCTTGCAAGCACACATCATGACTCTCCCTATTTCCCGCTTGTTACAACTTGTAATAAAGTTGTTACATCTTGTTTATGATGTATTAGAATGTTGTTTCAACGTGGTATATTGGTTGTTACAACTTAAGTGTTAAAACTGGTTGGAATGTTGTAGGAACGTTGTGTACTTGGTGGGATGCTATAATTGAAATTGAATTGCAATATTGAAATTGAAAGTTGTCTTGACGTAAACAAATATTGCCGAGGGTACACATATGGGTTCGAATCCCTATGTCTCCACTTTCCTGCGAGTGGCGCTCCATTTAAGGGTCTTGTAAGGCAACCCGTTCTCGCACTTGCTTATAGTCAATATTGGCTTATTTAATAAGTGCATATATGACATACTAATTGATATATTTTAGTTTACCTTGAAAAGCTTCATAGAAAACACCGACCTTACCTAACCTTCGTAGCATGTTAAGCATCTTATTACTTCTTATTTACAATTATTACTTAACCCATCAACGGTATAGGTTAATAATTGTAATTAAGAAGCAATAAGATGCTTATCTTAACATGCTAAGAAGGTTAGGTGAGGTCGGTGTTTTCTATGAAGCTTTTCAAGGTAAACTAAAATATTCACAATCAATTAGTATGTCACATATGCACTTAATAAATAAGCCAATATTGACCAAGGCAAGTGCGAGAACGGGTTGCAACCGTAGTGCAGTAGCCTTCGTTCGCGTCTCACAACCTGGGATTACTTCGTTCGATTCCCTGGCTGGACAGAAGTGGTTGGGCACGGTGATTTTCACCTAATGCCTCTCTTCACCCAGTGAATATAGGCACCTGGGAGTTGGGTAAATTGGCATCCTTGGAAAGGTTAGTAGTTCGACCTTCAGGGCCTCATTACAAGCTATTAATTACCTATTTTGTCCCCATAAAATTGGAAACAAATTAACCAATGGAGAATAATATATAAATTCCTTAACGGGAGATGCTGGAAGGTAGAACCATTTGGGCTTTTAAAATTAGTCTCTGTAGCTAAAAGCGTTTAAATATATAACATGCAGATTGGGGAACTTTAACGCTTACACACACTTATAAACATAATTACACTCACTTTTAGTTAAGTCAAAGAAAAAGAGTTCACTTAGAATGGATTAAGTTAAATGAGAACTGCAGGTTGAAAACTTTTCATTAATATACGCCAGTAAATATATAGACCAGTTCAGTAATATAGGCCAGTTATGTATATAGACCAGTTCAGTAATATACGCCAGTTATGTATACAGACCACTTCATTAATATAGGCCAATAATTATACTGTTCTGTGTATACTCTGTTGACGAAGCGAATGAACACTCATACGTATTTAGATTTAAATGGCAAGTTTTTCTCTGAGTGCTCTGTATTCTCTTCTCCGAGGCTATGGGTCCCTACCCATACTCCCTACTCACGACATAAATCGTGAGACGCAATCTACGTCATTTGCGTCTCTCTCCGGACTTTGCGTCCACAGGATGGCGAGACGTTAACTTTAACATTAACTTACTTTTGGGAAACTTTACACATATGTATATGTGTCTGGGACACATATACATCATATGTGTTCGCTGCACAACATCTGGTCATCTTTCCTGTTTAAGTTTCTGCGACTGGGAACAAAATGCCCCAAGTAGCACGGGCTATGGTGATCCCGAAGTGGACATATCTGGCACAGGAGCGGGGCAAGTAGCACGGGCTATGGTGAAACCGTAGTGGACTTACCTGGCACAGGAGCGGGGCAAGTAGCACGGGCTATGGTGAGCCCGTAGTGGACTTACCTGGCACAGGAGCGGGGCAAGTAGCACGGGCTATGGTGAGCCCGTAGTGGACTTACCTGGCACAGGAGCGGAGCAAGTAGCACGGACTATGGTGAGCCCGTAGTGGACTTACCTGGCACAGGAGCGGGGCAAGTAGCACGGGCTATGGTGAGACCGTAGTGGACTTACCTGGCACAGGAGCGGGGCAAGTAGCACGGGCTATGGTGATCCCATAGTGGCCTTTCCTGCCACAGGAGCGGGGCAAGTAGCACGGGCTATGGTGATCCCATAGTGGACTTTCCTGGCACAGGAGCGGGGCAAGTAGCACGGGCTATGGTGATCCCATAGTGGACTTTCCTGCCACAGGAGCGGAGCAAGTAGCACGGGCTATGGTGATCCCATAGTGGCCTTTCCTGCCACAGGAGCGGGGGCTGTAACTGCATCTTCGCAGCAATAAACGAGATATAAACCCCCAATTTTCTCCTCCTTCAACTCGCCTCACTCTAGCAAGCCGCGAGACGCATCGTATTGACCGCATTGCGAAGCCCACTCACCCACCTAACCCCTCCGCCACATGAAAAACCAAACATAGTTTCCTAGTTTGCATCCCCGACTCCTATGCCCCGCTGAGTCGATTTAAACTCCCAAACAAGTTTCAAAGATCAACAACCACAAACTTGCTCTCTCTCACACACACACACACACACACACACACACAGAGGGCTGGGCGGACTGCATTTTCTTGGATTGTCGGAAAGCCTTTGACACAGTACCGCATAAGAGGCTGGTACATAAGCTGGAGAGACAGGCAGGTGTAGCTGGTAAGGTGCTCCAGTGGATAAGGGAGTATCTAAGCAATAGGAAGCAGAGAGTTACGGTGAGGGGTGAGACCTCCGATTGGCGTGAAGTCACCAGTGGAGTCCCACAGGGCTCTGTACTCGGTCCTATCTTGTTTCTGATATATGTAAATGATCTCCCGGAGGGTATCGATTCATTTCTCTCAATGTTTGCGGACGATGCTAAAATTATGAGAAGGATTAAAACAGAAGAGGACTGTTTGAGGCTTCAAGAAGACCTAGACAAGCTGAAGGAATGGTCGAACAAATGGTTGTTAGAGTTTAACCCAACCAAATGTAATGTAATGAAGATAGGTGTAGGGAGCAGGAGGCCAGATACAAGGTATCATCTGGGAGAGGAAATTCTTCAGGAGTCAGAGAAGGAAAAAGACTTGGGGGTTGATATCACGCCAGACCTGTCTCCTGCAGCACATATCAAGCGGATAACATCAGCGGCATATGCCAGGCTGGCCAACATACGAACGGCATTCAGAAACTTGTGTAAAGAATCATTCAGAACTTTGTATACCACATATGTCAGGCCAATCCTGGAGTATGCAGCCCCAGCATGGAGTCCATATCTAGTCAAGGATAAGACTAAACTGGAAAAGGTTCAAAGGTTTGCCACCAGACTAGTACCCGAGCTGCGAGGTATGAGCTACGAGGAGAGACTACGGGAATTAAACCTCACTTCGCTGGAAGACAGAAGAGTTAGGGGGGACATGATCACCACATTCAAGATTCTGAAGGGGATTGATAGGGTAGATAAAGACAGTCTATTTAACACAAGGGGAACACGCACAAGGGGACACAGGTGGAAACTGAGTGCCCAAATGAGCCACAGAGATATTAGAAAGAACTTTTTTAGTGTCAGAGTGGTTGACAAATGGAATGCATTAGGAAGTGATGTGGTGGAGGCTCACTCCATACACAGTTTCAAGTGTAGATATGACAGAGCCCGATAGGCTCAGGAATCTGTACACCTGTTGATTGACGGTTGAGAGGCGGGACCAAAGAGTCAGAGCTCAACCCCCGCAAACACAACTAGGTGAGTACAACTAGGTGAGTACACACACACACACACACACACACACACACACACACACACACACACACACACACACACACACACACACACACACACACACACACTGTACATCTGAATCTGTACACCTGTTGATTGACGGTTGAGAGGCGGGACCAAAGAGCCAAAGCTCAACCCCCGCAAGCACAAATAGGTGAGTATACACACACACACACACACACACACACACACACACACACACACACACACACACACACACACACACACACACACACACACACACACACACACACACCTTACCTTGTGCCTTACGACACTAGAAAGAAGAAGGGAGAGGGGGGACATGATAGGAACGTATAAGATACTCAGAGGAATTGACAGAGTGGACATAGACGAAATGTTCACACGGAATAGTAACAGAACGAGAGGACATGGATGGAAGCTTGAAACTCAGATGAGTCACAGAGATGTTAGGAAGTTTTCTTTTAGCGTGAGAGTAGTGGGGAAATGGAATGCACTTCAGGAACAGGTTGTGGAAGCAAATACTATTCATAATTTTAAAACCAGGTATGATAGGGAAATAGGACAGGAGTCATTGCTGTAAACAACCGATGCTCGAAAGGCGGGATCCAAGAGTCAATGCTCGATCCTGCAGACACAACTAGGTGAGTACACACACACACACAGCTAAGCGGCCACTTAAATTACAAGGACCTCGGACCATTCCTTTAAACTACCTTGTCGAGACCTCAGGAGAGCTGTTGATAGGAAACACCTTCTATTGCGATGGTCCTAGATAGTACGGCCGGGGCTCGTTCTTACGCGCAAACACGCCGCTGAAATGCTTTTATGGGGCCAAAAAAAAAAGGTATGAATGGTTACGGTAATTACCGGGTCCCAAAAATCTTCGCTCACACGACAGAGAAATTAACACGAATTCACAGGACTGGAGGAAATCAGACTAAACTAACAGACCCAACACTACACCCAGAAACTTCACAGGACCCAAACACACACCCCACACACTGCATAGGACCCCAACACAACGCCCACACACTGCACAGGACCCAAACACAACACCCACACACTGCACAGGACCCAAACACAACACCCACACACTGCACAGAACCCAAACACAACACCCACACACTTCACAGGACCCAAACACACACCCCACACACTGCATAGGACCCCAACACAACGCCCACACCCTGCACAGGACCCAACACAACACCCACACACTTCAAAGGACCCAGCACAACACCCACACATTTCACAGGACCCAAACACAACACCCACACACTGCACAGGACCCAACACAACACCCACACACTTCATAGGACCCAGCACAACACCCAAACATTTCACAGGACCCTACATAACACCCACACACTGCACAGGACCCAAACACAACACCCACACACTGCACAGGACCCAAACACAACACCCACACACTGCACAGGACCCAAACACAACACCCACACACTTCACAGGACCCAAACACAACACCCACACACTTCATAGGACCCAGCACAACACCCACACACTTCATAGGACCCAGCACAACACCCACACACTTCACAGGACCCTACACAACACCCACACACTTGAAAGGACCCAACACAACACCCACACACTACACAGGACCCAACACAACACCCACACGTTTCACAGGACCCAACACAACACCCACACACTGCACAGGACCCTACACAACACCCACACACTTTAAAGGACCCTACAAAACACCCACACACTTCACAGGACCCAACACAACACCCACACACTGCACAGGACCCTACACACACCCCACACACTACACAGGACCTAAACACACCCCCACACACTACACAGGACCCAACACAACACAACACCCACACACTACACAGGACCCAACACAACACCCATACACTACACAGGACCCAAACACACCCCCCACACACTCCACAGGACCCAACACAACACCCATACACTACACAGGACCCAAACACACCCCCCACACACTACACAGGACCCAAACACAACACCCACACACTGCACATGACCCAAACACCCCCTCACACACTACACAGGACCCAAACACAACACACACACACTACACAGGACCCAACATTAAAATTGTGCAGCATTTTGCCTAGAAATACCCAGTGTTATAGGGCATTGATGTTCACACAATATGACATGCACTTTGTAAACTTTTTCAGCATAGACTGGTTTAAGCCCCAATACAGGGATATGCGAATGATTGGTTAATGGAAGACTAGGTCAATCAAGGGCATGATCCGCTATGTGATATTAATCAAATTTTGAGTTATGAAACATTCTATTAATTTTTGTTTCAAATAAAAATGCAGGCCCATTTTCAAATAGGACTTGGTAAACTGGTTGAAATAATGATAAATGAATGTTAGGGAGCTAGGTGTTGATTGAGTGAGTGAGTGAGTGAGTGAGAGAGTGAGAGAGTGAGAGAGTGAGAGAGTGAGTGAGTGAGTGAGAGAGTGAGAGAGTGAGAGAGTGAGAGAGAGAGTGAGAGAGTGAGAGAGTGAGAGAGTGAGAGAGTGAGAGAGTGAGAGAGTGAGAGAGTGAGAGAGTGAGAGAGAGAGTGAGAGAGTGAGAGAGAGTGAGAGTGAGAGAGAGAGAGATGAAATTGTCACACATTTAGCAGAAAACTTACTTTCAATCTAAGCAGGATTGCATTTTCAGTGACCTGCTCCCAATTCATTAAAAGCAATTAACTGCTTAACTGGATTGTTAATTGTGAGAGCAATGCTAACTGGTTGTATTGTTGTCTACTCCGCAAATGGTACCTAACAGTTCCTTACTGCTGACTTGAGGACTAATGACTTCTCAAGACTAACAACTGTTTGACATTTGCTAACTATGCCATTTCAAGCGTCCACTCTATTGAAACCAATGTTCTTCCGAGAGTTAAAACTCCTTTTTCACATCAAATATACAAATCAACACCCAGACACACGCACGCACGCACACGCACACACGCGCGCACACAGGGATAGGGATTGGGCAGGATTGAGCTACGAGGAAAGGCTAAAGGAGCTGAACCTCACATCCCTGGAAAACAGAAGAGTAAGGAGAGACATGATAACCACCTACAAAATTCTCAGGGGAATTGACAGAGTGGACAAAGACAAACTCTTCAGCACGGGTGGGACACGAACAAGGGGACACAGGTGGAAACTGAGTACCCAGATGAGCCACAGAGACGTTAGAAAGAATTTTTGTCAGTGTCAGAGTAGTTAATAAATGGAATGCACTAGGAAGTGATGTGGTGGAGGCTGACTCCATACACAGTTTCAAATGTAGATATGATAGAACCTAATAGGCTCAGGAACCTGTACACCTGTTGACGGTTGAGAGGCGGGACCAAAGAGCCAGAGCTCAACACACACACAAATATAACCTCATACTTTTAAACAATACTTATACCAAGAAATAACATAATTACGCAGTAAAACAATTAATGAGTGACAAAAATATAATTTACTCTATAATCTCAAGCAGGTGTTTTCATAAAGTAATCCAATAAAAATGACAATTAGCGAAAAAACACCTGCTAAAACACCGTATTTAATTAATATACAAATTTCTTGCTAAAAAAAACATAATATTTACTAAATTCTAAATAATATGGTTTAAATCCTCCTAAACTTGCAAATTTAGCCTTAGGGGATACGAGATTTAAGACCGTGATTTAACCTCAATCTTCAGGTTATCTTGAGATGATTTCGGGGCTTTAGTGTCCCCGCGGCCCGGTCCTCGACCAGGCCTCCACCCCCAGGAAGCAGCCCGTGACAGCTGACTAACACCCAGGTACCTATTTTACTGCTTGGTAACAGGGGCATAGAGTGAAAGAAACTCTGCCCATTGTTTCTCGCCGGCGCCTGGGATCGAACCCAGGACCACAGGATCACAAGTCCAGCGTGCTGTCCGCTCGGCCGACCGACTCCCTAGCATTGCCAAGGATATAGGTTACCACCCACCTTCAAGATGATTTTAAGAATGCTTTAGAAGTTTGTCTAGATACATTCTATATTGCTAAGTAAATGGGAATTGCAAGCCAGGTTGCATCACTCACCTAGTTGTGCTTGCGAGGGTTGAGCTTTGGCTCTTTGGTCCCGCCTCAATTGTGTGTGATTGTCTGGGCTTGACTACTGTTTTTTTCTTCCTGATTGGTCGATGGTCTGAGAGACCCCACATGCAGCCTCGTTAAGGTGAAGCCGAGTCTGGAATCTGGAACAAAACTGTAGTTCCAGAACTGACAGGTTAATGGCCGTTTCAAGTTTACTTTCTCAAGAATTAGCGCAAAGAATGAGGACTCTCAAGAATTGGTGTTGAGGGTCGGAAGTAGTTGGGCGGTGGGGGGGGGGGTGGGGGGGGAAGTGAGCACCCCTCTGATGTTTTTTTTAGGGGGGGGGAGTAATTTCCCCTCCCTCATGTGATTTGTTATGGTGGTGGGGGAAGGGAGGGGGGGTTATGGAGAAAGAGAACCCTCTTCCCCTTATAAATATATATTATAATGACTTCTCCTCTTACGGGATCGCCATAGGCCGTGCTACATAGGAAACTTTAGTCCCGAGGACCTAAATCTTAAACAACAACAAGAAGATGAAGCTTCGCCTCCACAGCTTATTTTTTTTTTTTTTTTTTAGTGACGTCCCAAACCAGTTACGTCACAAGATTTGGTTTCGTGACGAGAGCCTTAAACCGGACTTGAAAGCTAAGATAAAGTGTTATTTAACTTGTAAATCACATTAAGTGCTTCGACTTGTTGAGAGGTCGCAGTATTTTCCTCAGGTTCCCCTGACAGGCTTCCCCTTATCGGTAAGGGGAAGAGCAGGGGGACTTAAGACATGGAAGAGGTGGAAAAGGAGTAGGACTTAAGATAATGCAAGTCTGGGGCCAGATTCACGAAAACCCTTACGCAAGCACTTACGAACCTGCACATCTTTCTCAGTCTTTGGCGGCTTTGTTTACAATTATTAAACAGTTAATGAGCTCCGAAACACCAGGAGGCTGTTTATAACAATAACAACAGTTGATTGGCAAGTTTTCATGCCTGTAAACTGTTTAATAAATGTAACCAAAGCCGTCAAAGGTTGAGGAAAGATGTACACGTTCGTAAGTGCTTGCGTAACTGCTTCGTGAATCTGGCCCCAGGGGTCCAATACAGTGTGTATTAGGAATACAATCGTGATATATTTTTTATTTTTCTTTGACCTTTGCCTGATATTTGACCCGTCACTACTCACCTTACTCGTCACCTGTCTGTTAATCCGTCAGTTTTCACTCAGTTGACAGATGTCATTCATCAGAATTCTTAGTACACCTTTCCGCTCGCCATAGCTAACCGGACGGTCATAATCCTTCACCGACATGATTAGGGGAAAAGCCTTGTCTCCTCCGGTTTGACACCATCTGTTGGAGAGTCGAACCTGATGTAGAACTGTGATCCCGCCTCTCAACTGTCAATCAACTTGTGTACAGGTTCCTGAGCCTACTGGGCTCTATCATATCTACATTTGAAACTGTGTATGGAGTCAGCCTCCACCACATCACTTCCTAATGCATTCCATTTACTAATGACACTGAAAAAGTTCTTTCTAATGTCTCTGTGGCTCATTTGGGTACTAAGCTTCCACCTGTGTCCCCTTGTTCGCGTCCCTCCAGTGTTGAATAGTTCATCCTTGTTTACCCGGTCGATTCCCCTGAGGATTTTGTAGGTTGTGATCATGTGCCCCCTTACTCTTCTGTCTTCCAGTGTCGTAAGGTGCATTTCCCGCAGCCTTTCCTCATAACTCATGCCTCTTAGCTCTGGGACTAGTCTAGTAACATACCTTTGGACTTTTTCCAGCTTCGTCTTGTGCTTGACAAGGTACGGGCGTGTGTGTGTGTGTGTGTGTGTGTGTGTGTGTGTGTGTGTGTGTGTGTGTGTGTGTGTGTGTGTGTGTGTGCGTATGCATTACATCATACAAATTGAAACACAGAGATTTGGTTGCAAAAGAATTTTATATTTGACATGATTGACAGTGCAAAAGGCAGGGAAGCTGAGAAATGCAACTCCCTCAACAGATTAGAAATTACGCAATATCACACAACTTTTGTGTAGTCAGGTGTGTATATATATATATATGTGCATACAAACACGTTAAATGTCTTTACGGGCTCACCATAGCCCGTGCTACATGGACACTTCGTTCTGAGTAGCTAAATCTGAAACAACGTTAACTGTTAATAGGAACATTTAAAGGTTCACTGTAACAATCAACACATCAGTGTTTACATTGATGTGTTGAGCTGATAATTGATGAATGTGTTACATAGAAATTACATGGAAATAATACATAGTGTTACATTGAAATTTTGTCCCCGCGGAGCTGAATTTAAAACATCCTCATCAATAGGGAAATTAATTAAAGTTCTATCAAATAAAAATGATGATTTGTAAAAAAATAATTTTTTTTTAGAAGATCAATACACCTGAGAAAATGGGTTCCATTAGCTGAGTGTTGACGTTCAAGGGGGTACTTAAAGAGGTACTTAAAGAGGTACTTAAAGGGATGTGTCTGAGAGAGCATTAATGGCTGAGAGGAGTGAGCTGTTTCTCATTCTATAAGTAATCAGGGCTTATCTACACCTTTAGATAATATTAATACAATATTAAGAAGTTATGTGAAGAAAACATTACAAAGACTCAGTATTGAGTGACATATGAGAACAAATCCACAAGGGCCGTGACGAGGATTCGAACTTACGTCCGAGAGCATCCCAGACGCTGCCTTTATCGACTTAGCTACGTTCTGGGATGATCTCAGACGTAGGTTCGAATCCTCGTCACGACCCTTGTGGATTTGCTCATTGATGCATCACGTTATTGTGATTAATGTAACACATGAGAAATATGAGTGTTTTAGAGAAACATTAAATAAGTATCTTGAGGTTATCTTGAGATGATTTCGGGGCTTTAGTGTCCCCGCGGCCCGGTCCTCGACCAGGCCTCAACCCCCAGGAAGCAGCCCGTGACAGCTGGCTAACACCCAGGTACCTATTTTACTGCTAGGTAACAGGGGCATAGGGGGAAAGAAACTCTGCCCATTGTTTCTCGCCGGCGCCTAGGATTGAACCCAGGACCACAGGATGACAAGTCCAGCGTGCTGTCCGCTCGGCCGACCGGCTTCCTAAGTAATTGACTGTAAGTGACAGAGAAACAGCATGACAACTATATTACGATAATTGCAAACTCTTAAACAGAAAAACTCCAGAAAATTTCAAAACTTGTTTTCAAATTTGAATAGAATGTATCTCAAAATAAAATAAAGACTGCAACACTGTATTAATATGGTACAGCAGAGGAAGTGAGGATGCAATTACAGAACTTACATGACACCAAAAAAAAAAAAACATTGCAGCCTCAAAATGTTTTTCCTGGACGATAAAGAAAATCTTCCTATATACTCAGTATATTCCACTTACAGTAATATACAACACTTCAATTATCAAAGGAAAAGTCCTAATGAAAAGGAAACACCACCAGTGTGGATCATATGCTCATTGAAATGGAACAAATACACCACCAGTGTGGATCATATGCTCATTGAAATGGAACAAATACACCACCAATGTGGCTCTTATGCTCATTGAAATGGAACAAATACACCACCAATGTGGCTGATATGCTCATTGAAGGGGACAAAAACACCACTAGTGTGGATCATATGCTTATTGAAGGGGACAAAAACACCACTAGTGTGGATCATATGTTCATTGAAGGGGACAAAAACACCACTAGTGTGGATCATATGTTCATTGAAGGGGACAAAAACACCACCAGTGTGGATCATATGCTCATTGAAGGGGACAAAAACACCACTAGTGTGGATCATATGCTCATTGAAGGGGACAAAAACACCACCAGTGTGGATCATATGCTCATTGAAGGGGACAAAAACACCACTAGTGTGGATCATATGCTCATTGAAGGGGACAAAAACACCACCAGTGTGGATCATATGCTCATTGAAGGGGACAAAAACACCACCAGTGTGGATCATATGCTCATTGAAGGGGACAAAAACAGCACCAATGTGGATCATATGCTCACTGAAAGGGACAAAAACACCACCAATGTGGCTCATATGCTCATTGAAAGGGACAAAAACAGCACCAATGTGGCTCATATGCTCATTGAAGGGGACAAAAATATCACCAATTTGGCTCATATGCTCATTGAAGAAGACAGAAACGAACTCTCCTAAACAACAGACAGACGTCACTCACAATTATTCCATGAAGATGTTGTTAAAGATTCGCTACCTGGAACAAAAAGTTCAAAGTAGCACGGGCTATGGTGAGCCCGTAGTGAACTTTTGTGTGTTTAACCGTTGAAGAGAACAAGAAAACAGTAAATCATCTAGACCCCCAGAGAGGGGGGAGCCTACCTTGTTAACAAGCATCAACAGGGCTTCAGGGCAGGCCATTCCTGCTTAACAATTCTACAGTTATTTTGTGAAAAAAAGAACACCAGGGTATTCGTAGAAATACATCAATTAACTCCAGAATATTCGTAGAAATACATCAATTAACATTCCAAGAGAGTAAATACGCGCGTATTCACTTACCAACACCTGTAAATACGCGCGTATTTACATACCAACACCTGTAAATGCGCGCGTATTCACTTACGAACACCTGTAAATACGCGCGTATTCACTTACCAACACCTGTAAATACGCGGGTATTCTTTCACCTCAACATCTACAAATACCCGTCAAGTTCCACCTTCCACAACTCAATACCCACCAATACACTTAAACTTAAATACACTTCAACCCATCTACCATAACAGACCCACTAACACCCACTAATATCAACCTATATACACCCCCACCACCATCCCACCAATACGCACTCAACCACCCCTTTAAGACACACGCGATTGCACTCACCAATACACTCAATATCCACTCACTCACTCATGCATGCAGTTGATGCTGCATCTCTGGGGGCATCTCATCTCATTCCTTCCCCTAAACTGTCTCTAACCACATAGAGACCCTTGCCAGGTGGGCAAAGCCTTAGCAAATAAAGTGCCTTTTTCTTGGGGGGGGGGGGGACTCCAGAGAATCCGAAAACGTTTAGTGGAAGACAAAGAGGCTTTTTTCTTGTTTTCCAGTTTCTTATTGAAACTTCAAGTGGAAGGAAAACAAACACACTGGCCACTTCGTGTCTTCATTTATTTGTTGTTTTTGTTTTATTCTGTTTTTTTTAGGGGAGTTAATGTGTTTATTCATGTATTTGTTCTTGCCTGTTTGTGCTTTAGGGGGTTGGGATTAAGTTCTTTGGTTCCGGCTGCGATCCTCCAATAAGCTTTCATTTTATCTCAAGTGTTTGGTGGGGGTTTCCTGTTTTTAGATTCGTTATTGTGAGTTATTGAACATATTTATAATGTGATTTTGGGTCATTTGAGCTTTTAGTTTCCACCTGAATTCCCTTGTTCATGTATAATGAGTGTTCAAGATGAACAATGATGAATGAACAATGATGAACAATGAATGTTCATGAACACTGTATCATGAGTGTGTGTGTGCAATGTTTCCATCTGTTTTTTTTTTTTAATTTGCCTGAAAATTTTTAATTATGTCTCCAGAAAACAGAAAACTTTCTGTTTTCCAGTTATGTGAGGTTTAATTCCATGGATTTCTACTTGTAACTCCTATCTCTTCTATCTGGGACTAGTCAGGTGGCATTCCTCTGAGCTTTCTCCAAATTCGTTTTGTATTGTATATCTCATGCAGGTCGGCGTTCAATCCCCCGACCGGCCACAACTGGTTGGGGCACCATTCCTTTCCCCCCGAACCATCCCAGATCCTTATCCTGACCCCTTTCCAGTGCTATATAGTCGTAATGGCTTGGCGCTTTCCCCCTGGTAAATTCCTCCCTCCCCTTCACGTAGAAGTTAACAGGCATATATAGTCCACGGTGATATATAATTCTGTATAGTCTACAGTATATATAGTTCCTCTAATTCATTTCTTCTGTCTGTATCATTAATCATTTCCACGTCAACAAATCACTAAGAAAACCAGGTTCCATTGTGAAGCTTTTCTGTTATTTTTCATTTATCTCTTATCTCGTCTTATCAGTTTCCACGAATCCTTCTTTTCTCTTACTCAGTAGGATTATCTTCTTATTCTCGGCCATCGTTCTCGTTACTGTGCTGAAGCTTGGGTTTTTCTTTGGTGTTGGGAGCTATGTTGTTTTCATAATCTCTTGAGAGAGAGAGGGAGACAGAGAGAGAGAGAGAGAGAGAGAGAGATTGAGAGAGAGAGAGATTGAGAGAGAGAGAGATTGAGAGAGAGAGAGATTGAGAGAGAGAGAGATTGAGAGAGAGAGAGATTGAGAGAGAGAGAGATTGAGAGAGAGAGAGATTGAGAGAGAGAGATTGAGAGAGAGAGTAGGAGATAAAAAGAGGAAGAGAGAAGCATTAATCCCATAAATACCCTAAAACAAAATGCTTAAATATTGCAAATTTAAGCCCAGAACTAAATCAGATAATACAGCTCAAGCTTGGGTATAAATGTAACATATCAGCAAAATCTTTAAAAGATGCTCAACAAATCCACTAGGGCCGTGATGAGGGTTCGAACCTACGTACGGGATGTTCCTTGTCGATTTGTTCATTTGATATATATTATTGGGATTTTTGTGTGTATGTTCTTTCTTATGTTCACCAGGATAACGATTTCACTTCCTAGCAAGAGTGTCAATAGTTGTGTCAATGTCCTAGACAATATTTGAGATGTTGGTGCTTATGTGTGTGTCTCTCTCTCTCTCTCTCTCTCTCTCTCTCTCTCTCTCTCTCTCTCTCTCTCTCTCTCTCTCTCTCTCTCTCTCTTTCTCTTCCTCTCCCCTCGTCTCCTACCGTTACCTCACCTCCCCCTCACCTTCCCTCAGTTTCCCTCCACAGCACTAGTCTTTTGTTATCTATCAAAACACTGTGACGAGGGAAACTGAGGCATCTCGCCCTCCAGTGAACCGGGGCTGGACCTGAACCGGGGCTGGACCTGAACCGGGGCTGGACCTGAACCGGGGCTGGACCTGAACCGGGGCTGGACCTGAACCGGGGCTGGACCTGAACCGGGGCTGGACCTGATCCGAGGCTGAACCTGAACAGGTACGAACCTCAACCCGGTACTGTTGCTTATGAAGACGAAGTCTCCTGATCTCCCAGTGAACTGGAATGGATCATGTTCTGTACTGTTACCTTCCAATGTACTGTTATTTAGGTACGAGCTGGGAGCCTAAGGGCTAACATGAGTTGTCTTGTACCGAGAATTGGTGCCATTTATATCTGCCCTTCGGAGGGAATGTATCTGAGAGAGCGAGAGAGATAGAGAGAGAGAGAGAGAGATAAAGTAGGAACACACACAGTATGTCGTTGTAAGAGGATGAATTTGCAATATATATTACAACAATTAACTGCTTTTCAACACACACACACAGACTAAAAATCAGTGAAATAATCCAGAAAAATGGGTAGAGAGATTAGGTTACTTCTGGTTAGGTTAGGTTAGGTTAGGTTAGGTTAGGTTAGGTTACTTCTGGTTATCCTGGGAAGGTTAGGTTAGGTTAGGTTAGGTTACTTCTGGTTATCCTGGGAAGGTTAGGTTAGGTTAGGTTAGGTTACTTCTGGTTATCCTGGGAAGGTTAGGTTAGGTTAGGTTAGGTTAGGTTAGGTTACTTCTGGTTATCCTGGGAAGGTTAGGTTAGGTTAGGTTAGGTTAGGTTAGGTTACTTCTGGTTATCCTGGGAAGGACAATTCACATTTTATTTTGGGTAATTTCAGGTCGTCTTTGAGCTTTGCAAATGGAGAAAGTTTTGAGAGTTGGAAGAGAGAAACAGTTCCAGACTGACCCCTTGGGGACGGGTGTAGCTCTGTAAGCACTCTGTTTTCCCTGTCATATGATTCCTTGAAAGCTTTCTTGCTTGTTTGGTTACTTGTCTTGCTTCTCCCTTGAGTGTCTGTGCGCTCTGCTGTTTGCTTTTATTTTTTTGTTATTTGACGGTTGTACGCGAACGTACAGACAAGTTTTTTGGCATGAAGGGTTAAGGTGTCATAGTGTTTGATGGGTGTGTACTTGGTGAGTTGTCCTTTCAGTTCCAGTTCCTGTAAAACTCTCCTGTTTATGTGTACTCTGATGTTTACCGGGTCGGAGCAAGTAGCACGGGCTATGGTGAGTCCGTAGTGGACTTACCTGGCACAGGATCGGGGCAAGTAGCACGGGGTATGGTGAGCCCGTAGTGGACTTACCTGGCACAGGAGCGGGGCAAGTAGCACGGGCTATGGTGAGCCCGTAGTGGACTTACTTGGCACAGGAGCGGGGCAAGTAGCACGGGCTATGGTGAGTCCGTAGTGGACTTACCTGGCACAGGATCGGGGCAAGTAGCACGGGGTATGGTGAGCCCGTAGTGGACTTACCTGGCACAGGAGCGGGGCAAGTAGCACGGGCTATGGTGAGCCCGTAGTGGACTTACCTGGCACAGGAGCGGGGCAAGTAGCACGGGCTATGGTGAGCCCGTAGTGGACTTACCTGGCACAGGAGCGGGGCAAGTAGCACGGGCTATGGTGAGCCCGTAGTGGACTTACTTGGCACAGGAGCGGGGCAAGTAGCACGGGCTATGGTGAGCCCGTAGTGGACTTACCTGGCACAGGAGCGGGGCAAGTAGCACGGGCTATGGTGAGCCCGTAGTGGACTTACCTGGCACAGGAGCGGGGCAAGTAGCACGGGCTATGGTGAGCC
This sequence comes from Procambarus clarkii, assembly GCF_040958095.1. Classification (NCBI taxonomy): domain Eukaryota; kingdom Metazoa; phylum Arthropoda; class Malacostraca; order Decapoda; family Cambaridae; genus Procambarus; species Procambarus clarkii. The sequence continues at coordinate 14,451,690 of NC_091226.1, read as the reverse complement.
CGTAGTGGACTTACCTGGCACAGGAGCGGGGCAAGTAGCACGGGCTATGGTGAGCCTGTAGTGGACTTACCTGGCACAGGAGCGGGGCAAGTAGCACGGGCTATGGTGAACCCGTAGTGGATGTACCTGTTGCAACGTTTCTAGAGACACTAAATAAATTGTTAGGAAATGAGAATGAGTGATATATAGCATATTTCAGCAAGTATTGAGGGTGGAATTAAATAATTAGTAAAGAAAACGGGAATAGACCCAGCTTGATATATTGAAGGGGGGCCTCTCTTATATTATCTTGAACTTGGTCTCCTCGAAGACTTTTCCACGTATTTACATCTCAACCTCTGAGGAAGTATCTTTGATGTCGTTGTGATAACCTTGTGTCTTGTTCTTATCTGTAGCCACTCGTATTATAATCATTATTATTTTGTGAAGATGATAGTCACCTATTTGTGCTTGTTGAGCTTCGGCTCTTTGGACCCGCCTCTCAACTGTCAATCAACCGGTGTAGAGGTGAGGATTCCTGGTGGAGGGGGGGGGGGGGGGGGTTGAAGGAAGGAATTATCAGGGGGAAGCACCAAGCCATCACGACTATATAGCACTGGGAAGGGGTCAGGAAAAGGATTTGGGATGGGACGGGGGGAAAGGAATGGTGCCCAACTTCTTGGATGGTTGGGAATTGAACGCCGACCTGCATGAAGCCAGACCGTCGCTCTACCGTCCAGCCCAGGTGGTTGGACAAGTGGCTTATAGCGAAGTAGTCCGTTGCTCTGAATTTCCACGAGTCGTTTCGGGTGCGTCGATTCAGTTGTTCCCGAGAGAGTAGTTAACTGAGTTACTGAGTTTGGTTAGTTAACTGAGTAGTTAACTAACCAAAATTTATTGACAGTAAAGCAGAGGTCACAGTGGGTAAGTGGGAGGGGCTATTACCTATTACCTGTACTCACCTAGTTTACTCACCTAGTTTACTCACCTAGTTGTGCTTGTGGGGGTTGAGCTTTGTCTCTTTGGTCCCGCCTCGTTCCTTTGTTCATGTCTAAAATTTTCAAATTGAATTTTGACAAATTACTCTGACATTCATTACTCATTCATAGTAATTTTGACCAATTATTCTGACATTCATTACTCATTCATAGTAATTTTGACCAATTATTCTGACATTCATTACTCATTCATAGTAATTTTGACCAATTACTCTGACATTCATTACTCATTCATAGTAATTTTGACCAATTACTCTGACATTCATTACTCATTCATAGTAATTTTGACCAATTACTCTGACATTCATTACTCATAGTAATTTTGACAAATTACTATGAATGAAGGTAATGAATGAATATTCTTAATATGGCTAATGAAAAATTCAAATATTTCTGAAAATTTTATTATCAACTTGTACAAATATATTTCATATCAAAAATGTATCATAATGTTTCGATAAAAGTATATACAATTGGGTCGATAAAATCTATTATACATTATATACATGAATGTTTAGTAACCCGTAAATCATTTTAAACCATAGCATTTCCTTCTTAAACCAAGCCTTACCATCTTGAAATTCACATCCATCTTATTGTACAAAATTAAGGACTAAAGTTTCAATATATTCCTTTCGTATACAGAACACTTATATACAAAAACAAATCTATAATGAAGTCAATCTATCATAATATATATTAGAAAAAATTGAACACGTATTGGTGAAATATATAAACATTTCTTATTATGGGAGAAATAAGATGTTTATACTTAAAATATACATCAATTGTTGCCTGAGTAATGTAGTTTGATGTTACCATTTAGGATGTAGTAACTACATCCTAAATGTAGTAAATACAATCCAGCAGAGATGGGGCCAAAAATCCTGGCAGCGTTACGACTAACGTACCCTAATGAGAAGTCTTACGATATCTGACGTTAACTCGTTGTATATTTAACGTCAAAGGCATAAAATATACACCAGGATGTATATTGAACATGTATATTGCAAACTCTGAATACTGAACTTTTATGCAACAATCACACAATTTATATTTTGAAGATTGGTAGGGAAAAAAAAGACATTTTTTTAATGCAAGATGATTGTAAAACTGAGAATTTTGGACTCTTTGGAACTGCAAGTTTGAAAGTACAATTGGATATATAACATTTATTTAAAAAAACGGGGCCCAAAATTTTGCCAACTCCATCATGGTATCAGTTCCATTGTTCTTAACTAGCATGAACAAAATGTTTCGCTATGGAAATAGAATTGTGTTCACGAATAGTGGGTTTAGATTCCTCCTCCTAGACTGTGTTCTTCAATGTGTTCTTCTTGCTATCTGCCTGAAGCTGTTCTTGCTATCCCTTGTGTTCTCTTGCTATCTGTGTCTGCCCTTGTTGTTCTTTGTTCTCTTGTTGCCCTATGTGTTCTGTTGCCCTATGTGTTCTGTTGCCCATGTGTTCTCTTGTTCATGTGTTCTCTTGTTCATGTGTTCTCCTGGTGCCTATGTGACACGATGATAATTACCACAAAGGTTGTTAATTGGCCTGCCTGTTCTGCACACCTTGCTGATGGCTCGTTTGAATTGGGATTGACGTCATTGCCGGTGACATCACTGCTAATTATACTTCTGACTGGAGAGTGGCTTCTACCGTCTGACATCCTTGCTCATTGACTTCACTGATGACTTCACTGATGACTTCACTGTTGACTTCACCGTTGAACTCACTGTTGACTTCACCGTTGAACTCACTGTTGACTTCTCTCTTGACTGACTTCAATCCTGACAGACTTCACTGCCTATAGCTGACTTGATTTGCCAGCTGCAAAACAAGTTTGTAATGACCTAATTATAAAAAATCAGTAGTTGACACTAATTGCCGTAATAACACGAGTACAACAAAGTAGTTATGACAGCAATAATAACTGTAGTTGTAGGTTGTATAAATTGTAGCAATTAGCGTTTATCATAGTTACTTAAAGAGGTAATTAGACAGGGGAGGTACAGCAGTGACGTTGTTATTAGTGGTTACTGTATTTATGATATTAATACATCAATGGATGTATTAGAGTATTGACTGTAGTTGTAGTAGTAGTAAGAATATCAGCTGTAGTCGTAGTAGCAAAGTAGTATTATCATTAATAAAGATACTAACATAATTAATATAAGTAGGTTTAGTCTTAATATTCCTCATAAGTAGTCCTAAGTAGCTATAAGTAGTAGTAAGTAGCCTACTTAACACCCCGAGTATATACTTAAGTACTGCAGGCACTTTATTGGCTTAGCAATAGGGGCCAGATTCACGAAGCAGTTACGCAAGCATTTACGAACCTGGGGCTAGATTCACGAAGCAGTTACGCAAGTACTTACGAACGTGTACATCTTTCCTCAATCTTTGACGGCTTTGGTTACATTTATTAAACAGTTTACAAGCGTGAAAACTTGCCAATCAACTGTTGTTATTGTTATAAACAGCCTCCTGGTGCTTCGGAGCTCATTAACTGTTTAATAATTGTAAACAAAGCCGCCAAAGATTGAGAACAGATTGACAGGTCTGTAAGTGCTTGTGTAACTGCTTCGTGAATCTGCCCCCAGGTTCGTAAGTGCTTGCGTAACTGCTTCGTGAATCTGCCCCCAGGTTCGTAAGTGCTTGTATAACTGCCTCGTGAATCTGGCCCCCTAAATGATACATACAGCATAAACATTCATACAACGCCGACTATCAATCATAAACGCATTTATATACATAAAACAGGATGTATTCATGTATACATCCAACATACATAGCATACAGAGTGTATTTTTGTTCTCGACTTTGAGGGAACCGGTCGGCCGAGCGGACAGCGCACTGGATTTGTGATCCTGTGGTCCCGGGTTCGATCCCGGGCGCCGGGGAGAAACAATGGGCAGAGTTTCTTTCACTCTATGCCCCTGTTACCTAGCAGTAAAATAGGTACCTGGGTGTTAGTCAGCTGTCACGGGCTGCTTCCTGGGGGTGGAGGCCTGGTTGAGGACCGGGCCGCGGGAACACTAAAACCCCGAAATCATCTCAAGATATCTCAAGATTGCTTATCGTTAGCTTGTCATCTCTTTGATGTATTTAAACTCGTTAATTATTCGTAATTTTAACGAGGGAATGATCCTTTCAATATAGTCAAGCTTTCTAGTTAAAATAACTAGTAAGTTATAATTCACATTCAGGAGC
>NC_091226.1:14392502-14442502 GCF_040958095.1 Procambarus clarkii | reverse complement strand
TCGTGAATCTGGCCCCAGGTTCGTAAGTGCTTGCCTAACTGCTTCGTGAATCTAGCCCCAGGTTCGTAAGTGCTTGCCTAACTGCTTCGTGAATCTAGCCCCAGGTTCGTAAGTGCTTGCCTAACTGCTTCGTGAATCTGGCCCCAGGTATATAATTATACAATGCAACATCAAAAAATAAAAAATATTACGCCAAAAAATGGGATACAGTAATGCGTACAGTGACTGGATGGAGCCCAGGAACTTGGGCGTAGTTGTAGCGCTCTGAAGGCAAGAGAGTGGAAGCTGGAGCCATCTCCATCTCACACCCACGACAGGAGGATTCCTGTAGAGGGATCACATCTGGATCAGCATCGTTCTCTGTCTCAACCTGATGGAATTCAAACATAGATGTCTAAGCGGCCAATATCTCCACTATCACACGTACTGTATAGACTCGAAACACTATATCTTCACTACTCACAGGAACATCTCTGTCGTGCAGCACGTCGTGGCTCTCTGGCGTCAACATAGATGTGTTGTGGCCGCATCTGGGCGATCTATTGGCTCCCTGGAGGGTCTCCGAAGTGCTGGTGTGATGCAGTGGTTCCGTCAGGGGGAGCGGTTGGGGTGCCCTCCTTTTGCGGAAGGTGATGAAGAGTAGGAGGAGAATTACCAATAGCACTAGACCTGAGCCGACGCCCAGAACTCCCATTATAAAGGAAGGGAGAGCAAGAGCGTCGAGTAACGACTCACCATCGCTGGTTTCTGGTCCTTCGGCTTTGGCGCCATTTTTGCCACCGTCGCGAACTTCCGCTTCCAGCGGTCCGTCTGGGAAGAAAAACCTAGTAATTAGTGACATTTAATATGATATTACTTGTTATAGCATATTAAATATCACTAATTTACTCACAGAACCATTCGTATTGGCGTTTGCCTTTCCATTGGAAAATTTTTGCATAGTTGAGAGAGGGAGCCTGCTGCATGGGTAACAGCTTCTCCTCCATATCGTACCAGGTAGTCAAGATTGTAAAATAAGTCGCTATAAATGATAGAACTAAGACATTATATTGGTAAGTTATCTCTAGATAACCATATAGCCAACTTTAAACTCTTTAATGGACGAGTGCTATCTTTTATGTGGCTGAGGATAGCAGGAATGCCAAGATTGAAAGTCGCAAATATTCAGTTAATATTAGGAGTTAAATATTATTTATCGACAGTTAACTTAATTTAACTTAACTATCAGTAACTACCCAAGCAGCCGACAGCTATCCACAGTTAAACATGTAGAATGTAACTAACCCTCACTAACCATTCAACTGATAACTAGCCATAATTATCCATACAGATGGCCACTAACTACCACTAAATAGGCTGGTAACTAGCAACCACTAGCCAACCACAACTAGTTACTAGCCATCAATAGCTATACACATAATAATTAACCTTAACCACTCAATTAGCCATTTACCACCAACCACACACATCTGATAGCTATAACTACCCTATTAGCCACTATACATAAGATAATCACTAACCATGAAACTGATAGACGGAACCATTGGATCCAATGCTGCTGACAGTGAGGTGAGTGCCGGGGCTCGAACCCTTGTCATTGACGGCAGTAATCACCAGCTGGTATTTTCCTTCCATCTGCAAGTTCTCCATCTGTGGAGGGAAAGGAAATTATGGCAACAGCTGGCACCAGCTGGCTATCTTCCCCTCCCAGCTGCCCGGCGGTGGTTCGATTCCCCTCTGTGAGAGGGGAACACATGCACTCTATCTAGTATTCAAATATTCGTCATACATATGTATATGCAAACCCTCCCCTCCCCCCCCCCCCCACCCCCATATCTCCTATTTTTATTTTATATTTCTATCTCTGCTTGGAGAATGGTCTCCAAGCATATATGCAACTGAAAATATATGTATATGTATATGCATTTATATATATACACAACAGCATATATGCTCCTGGCGGTCTGGGTTCGAGTCACTTCTGGGGTGTGGAGTTTTCAGTTGCATATATGCCTGGGGACCATTCAAGCTTGTTCGTATTTGTGTTGTTCAAGTGACTCCACAAAGTTTGGTGATTTGGTGAAATAACTGTGGCCAAGATTACCATCAAAGTGCCGTCGGGACGGTGGTCAAATAGTCTCGGCTGTCATCGTCTTTTGTACGGTCACTGATGGTCGAGTGGATAAGGTACCATGTACACCAATTGCATTGTGCTCCTGGCGGTCTGGGTTCGAATCACTTCTGGGGTGTGGCGTTTTCAGTTTATATGTGTGTGTGTGTGTGTGAGAATTAAAACAGGAATTTCTTTAAGTACTTTCGCATTTAATAATACATCTTCAAGAGGAATGTGACCTACATATTTATACATATTTAGACCTAAAGAATACATGCTGGTTATCTAGTTAGTTTATCAGTGCCGTGGACTAAATAAATGATAATAATTTTATGATTTAATCTTAATCTAATAATAATCTTAAGACCTTAAGATCAATAATAATTGATCTTAAGGCCTTAAGATCAATAATAATTGATCTTAAGGCCTTAAGCACAACTTTTGAAAAGTTAATATAATAATTTTAATTTGAACTGACTGAATTTGAAATTAACCTAACCATTCTTGTAGTCAAGATACGTTAGTAAATTATTGACATATTGGATATATTTAAATTCCTTAAAATTTGAGATGGCTAAATTTTAAAACATAGATCCCATTCACCTGGGCTCTGGGAGACTCGAACCGTGAACCCCGAGCGTTTAAGCCCGAAGCTCTATTGACCGAGCTATTAAGTAGTCTTAATAAGAAAAGATTTTTTATAGATTTTCTTAGATTTTCATTGTCATCGCAGTGATGAAATAGTGTATCTTGAGGTTATCTTGAGATGATTTCGGGGCTTAGTGTCCCCACGGCCCGGTCCTCGACCAGGCCTCCACCCCCAGGAAGCAGCCCGTAGCAACTGTCCAACTCCTAGGTACCTATTTACTGCTAGGTAACAGGACCGTCAGGGTGAAAGAAACATTTTGCTCATTTGTCTCCGCCTCCACCGGGGATCGAACCCGGAACCTCAAGACTACGAATCCGAAGCGCTGTCCACCCAGCTGTCAGGCGCCCTAATGGCAGCATATGCAAGCAAGAAGCAGCATTGGGCATCAAATAACGGGTCCACCTCTTCTGTTATGCCGTTTGCAAGAATCCTTTTCAAATGGAACCGTTGGTCTGGTGATGGATATTGCAATTTGGACAAAAGAATGGATAATAAATTTTGCCTCTATGGTCATTTAACAACCGCAATGTCTTTCCCGTCGTGTATTTTCGTATTTCCAAGAATGACTCGGTCGTGATTCTGGTAACGGTGTCGTCGTCTTCAAGGAGGGCGTTCTTGTGAGTATTTTTGATGTCGTGTGTGTGTCTCCTCACCTAGTTGTGCTTGCGGGAGTTGAGGTCTGGCTCTTTGGGCTTGTCTCTAAACTGTCAATCAACTGGTGTACAGATTCCTGAGCCTACTGGGCTCTATTTTATCTATATTTGAAACTGTGTATGGAGTCAGCCTCCACCACATCACTGCCTAATTCATTCCATCTGTTAACTACTCTGACACTGAAAAAGTTCTTTCTAACGTCTCTGTGGCTCATTTGGATACTCAGTCTCCACCTGAGTCCCCCTTGTTCGCGTACTGTGTTAAACACTTTATCTACCCTCTCAATTCCTCTAAGAATTTTGTAGGTAGTGATCATGTCTCCCTCCAAGAACGCTCTGAAATCTAACTCACATGGAAGTCCGGTTCTGAGGTGGCGGTGAGGTTCAGGTGGTGGTGACCGTGATAAAGACTGGCCTGGAGGTGGAAGTGTTGAGGTAGACCTCCACTACCCCCACTCTCACACCTCACTCTCACAGAAGTTCTGGTTCCCTCTCCGACCCTGCAGTTGCCTGGGGGCTCAGGCTTACCTGTTGGAGACATTGATTCAGGTTTACCTGTGGGAGACATTCAGGCTTACCTGTGGGAGAAATTGATTCAGGCTTACCTGTGGGAGACATTGATTCAGGTTTACCTGTGGGAGACATTGATTCAGGCTTACCTGTGGGAGAAATTGATTCAGGTTTACCTGTGGGAGACATTGATTCAGGTTTACCTGTGGGAGAAATTGATTCAGGTTTACCTGTGGGAGACATTGATTCAGGCTTACCTGTGGGAGAAATTGATTCAGGTTTACCTGTGGGAGACATTGATTCAGGCTTTCCTGTGGGAGAAATTGACTAATTCAGGTTTACCTGTGGTACACATTAATTAATTCAGGTTTACCTGTGGTACACATTGATTAATTCAGGTTTACCTGTGGTACACATTGATTAATTCAGGTTTACCTGTGGTACACATTGATTAATTCAGGTTTACCTGTGGTACACATTGATTAATTCAGGTTTACCTGTGGTACACATTGATTAATTCAGGTTTACCTGTGGTACATTGATTAATTCAGGTTTACCTGTGGTACACATTGATTAATTCAGGTTTACCTGTGGTACACATTGATTAATTCAGGTTTACCTGTGGTACACATTGATTAATTCAGGTTTATCTGTGGTACACATTGATTAATTCAGGTTTATCTGTGGTAGACATTGATTAATTCAGGTTTACCTGTGGTACACATTGATTAATTCAGGTTTACATGTAGGAAACATGTAAACCTGAATGTCCATTAAGCATCTCTCTTTAAGGGTCTGAGTTTGGTGCAGTGGGTTAAAGGCGTACCTGCTATGCCAGTTGCTGTGAGGCTTCTGTGCTGACTAGGGTTCGAGTCTCCTGATGGGAAAGTGTTCTAAAGTTGTAAAGCTTCACTTGCGTGTTTTAGGCAAGTTAGTGCATATATATATATATATATATATATATATATATATATATATATATATATATATATATATATATATATATATATATATATATATGTCGTACCTAGTAGCCAGAACTCACTTCTCAGCCTACTATTCAAGGCCTGATTTGCCTAATAAGCCAAGTTTTCCTGAATTAATATATTTACTATAATTTTTTTCTTATGAAATGATAAAGCAACCCTTTTCTCTATGTATGAGGTCAACTTTTTTTATTGGAGTTAAAATTAACGTAGATATATGACCGAACCTAACCAATCCTACCTAACCTAACCTAACCTATATTTATAGGTAAGGTTAGGTTAGGTAGCCAAAAAAAGCTAGGTTAGGTAGGTTAGGTAGACGAAAAAACATTAATTCATGAAAACTTGGCTTATTAGGCAAATCGGGCCTTGAATAGTAGGCTGAGAAGTGCGTTCTGGCTATTAGGTACGACATATATATATATATATATATATATATATATATATATATATATATATATATATATATATATATATATATATATAATTATGTGTGTGTGTGTATGTGTGTTCTCTGTAAACTGTAGCATTGCAATAAAATAAAACGAAACATACAAAAAAATAATAGGGGTGGTAGGAGAAGAAAAGAATAAAGTATTCAGTGAGAATCCACAAGATCTTCCCTGAATGCTCTTTGTTTTCTTCTTCGAGGATGTGGGTCCCTGCAACTGCACCAGAGGTGGTACCCCTATATATATATAATATATATATATATATATATATATTATACCAAGTAATGGTATACCTGGAGGGAAAATGCTGGCTTAATGATATGATTTTGTGAATATAAAAGAGAAATTGTCTGAGAATAACAAAGACCTGAGTAAGTTTTATTTCCAGCAAAGACCACGAAGATATTTTTGGGTTCGGGCCACGAGTTTGGGTACGTTTTCCTGCACCTGATGCCTCTACTCACCTAGCAGAATATATATAGATATATGGATGATATAGTAGACTGTTGTGGTTTGTAATCTGAGGAATTATCAATCGTTTGATAAGAGTTACATTTAAAAACACTTTTATTTAAAAAAAAAATCTTATATTAACTCTTCCAGCTCTCCGTCCATCTCTAAGACAAAGGATAGGAGATAGACTAAAAATGCTAATTCAAAGAGTGTTACATCCCCTACATCCTTTGTATCCCTGGGTCCCTAGAGCCTTATACATCTGGTTTGATTCTTCTCGTAGGGGACTTGAGCCCAAATTGTTAATTAACAATTGTTAATTGTTTAACTTGAGGCCAAACTGATATATAATACTGATGTTTGTGCTAAAATTGCACCTTTTGTTACTGTACAAGATCAATTATTTAATTGTCGATCTGTCATTTCAAAACGCGGTGCTAAAAATGCTTAAAATCCGTAACAGCGTTTAGACAGTTGACTCTAGTTTTCGCCAGATAAAAAAAACGAGAGAATATGCAAATAGAATATTGTTTCCAAGTGATTTTTTTTAAATAAAAAAGAGCATTTCTAATTTTAAATGTTTACACTGGTATCATACAGTTCACTGTAGAATACATGTAGCTCTCTGTATTCACTGTACGATGTATTCACTAGAATACATCGTACAGCTCACTGTAGAATACATGTTGAATACATCTAAGTGTATATAATGTGTGTGCAAGTGTACATACATACAAAAGACAAATATAAAAGTGTACACACATGTGTAAGTCTACATACATACAGATCACACTTAAGTATACATACATACGGAGCACATATGTATTTTTGTGATGAAAATAACATTGTAATTTCACGATTTTAAACTCTCCAGATGATAATTAATTCCCCTTAGTTACCTGGAGGTCAAAGTTGAGGTAAATCATAGTTTATTGTGAGTGCGAGTGTGTGTGTATTATTGAGTGTGTGTGTGTGTTATTGAGTGCATGTTCCTCACCTGCTGGGACAATGTGAAAGACGCAAGGTTCCTTCTGAGTGCCAATCTCATTAGTGGCCCAACAGAGCAGAGTGCCATAGTCCAGAGCCGTCATGGGAGTATAGGTAATTACACTGTGGCTACTGAGAGAGGTAAAGCGACCTTGGGGGACGTCGATGGTATCTGCCGTGTTGTTAAACGTCCACTGAAAGGACTCCTGGAGGGGATTGGCGTCGACAGAACAAGTCACCTCTGCGTCCTCGTATCGACCGACAGCATATGTGGTGACTTGTCCAAGCGAGCACACAGGGGCGTCTGAAAATGGAGGAGAATGTGTGGGTGTTATGTGTGTGTGGGGTGTCGTCATGTGTGCTGTAGCAATTCAGGGGCTCTCGTGTGATAAGGGGAGTTTATTGACTGCATAAAGAAGCGACTGAGGCGGTATTTTACTAAGATATGCCGCAACGTTAAGCACTGGAGGGGAGTGCTTGGCAGCGGGAACTTGGTGAGTTACGTAATTTATATTTTATTTCTGGAGGTGTGTATATATATATATATATATATATATATATATATATATATATATATATATATATATATATATATATATATATATATATATACTCTGGCTTATTTCAGACAAACATACGCTGTTAGGTAAATTCTGTTTACAAATTCTGTTACTGATGCTGATATGTGATTCATTGCAAAGATTGCTTAGGCACGGAACTTCATTTTGAAAAAGCATATTGCAAACCTAGAAAAGGTCTATAGGTATGCAACAAGGCTAGTTGCTGAGCTGTGAGGAAAGGCTAAAGGAACTCCTTGAGAGGAAGAGGAATAGAGGATAGATAACAACATTGATTATTTTAACATAAACACCGAAATAATGTTTACAGCTGGGAACATCAGGTAATTAGGAAATTAAGAAGACAGGTAATTAGGAAGACTAATGATCAACATCTCCAGTGATTAATTACTGTCAATAAGTGGAATAGATTAGAGAAAAAGGTGAGTGAAAACATCACACACTTTAAAATTTAAAGTTTAAATTTAAAATTTAAAATAAGAACAACCACGAAATTAAGCCATTACAATAAACTACAAAATGCTTGGAAGCCTTGTCAGTGAATCCTCACTTCTCCCCTATCATCCCTCAAGTGAGTACTTCGAAGTGAGTAAGTACTTGCAGGTGAGTACTACCCCAAACTCAGCAATCCGGAATACGAAATTGACTCACCCATTCAGCGCGCTACTCCCATTGTTTTTTTAAAGTTTAGTTCCCTAGCGCCTCAATGACCAGCCAAACTCGCTGGCAGGACTGGAAGGTAAGAAAGTAATTCCATTTCCATCTCTGACTAAGCTATAGTACCCAGATGAAGAGATATCTTAAAGATAGTAGTTTGAATTACATGTTTTTTTATCATCTAGTGACGTTCTGGCTGTTGTTTAAACATGTATTTGGCTTTTTATTAATGGTATTTATTATCTAGTAAAAGTTAGAGTTGAATTTGGACTTTATTTTGTATCTGAAAATATTTTGCTCTTTTGTAGAATCATAGAGGGACTCGGTGTTATTTACTCAACACCAAATATATAGGCACTCAACCCCACACACCTGTCATCACATATACAGGCACTCAACCCCACACACCTGTCATCACATATACAGGCACTCAACCCCACACACCTGTCATCACATATACAGGCACTCAACCCCCCACACACCTGTCATCACATATACAGGCACTCAACCCCCCACACACCTGTCATCACATATACAGGCACTCAACCCCCCCCCCCCCCACACACACACCTGGTACAAAATAATTCGACTCCATGAATGGTACAACTCTGTCACTGTACCAACACTTCAGACTTACAATACAATAAACGTATCACATTTGCTGCAATTCAACACTACGAAACACTTACATCCGCGACACTCTTCCACGCAACACTAAAAAAAATAGTTGTTTGACAGGTTTCCGAATATTGTATGTGTACAACATTTTATTTACATGCAAGAAATACGTGCGCGCGCGTACACACACACACACACACACACACAGTGTAGATATGATAGAGCCCAGTAGGCTCAGGAATCTGTACACCAGTTGATTGACAGTTGAGAGGCGGGACCAAAGAGCCAAAGCTCAACCCCCGCAAACACAATTAGGTGAATACACACACACACACACACACACACACACACACACACACACACACACACACACACACACACACACACACACAGGTTCTCGCAGCCAAGTGGACAGCACTCTGGGGTTGAAGTCCTAAGGGCCCGGGTTCGATTCCCGATCGAGGCAGAGTTTCTTTCACCAGATGCCACTGTTCACCTAGCGGTAAATAGGTCCCTGAGAGTTAGACAGCTGCTACGGGCTTCATCCTGTGGATTATGTGAGAGAGAGAATGAGAGAAAGAGAGAGAGAGAGAATTTAGTAGATATGATAGATAAAAATTAGATCGAGAGGTCAGTGCATTAGACAACCAAAAGGCTAGAAAGGCGGGGCCCAAGAGCTAACAGCTCCATCCTACAGGCTCAAACAGTAAACAGAAACTCACACTTAATATCGAGTCTTAGGGAATTCGAGCCTCCATCCCCGACCAGATTATGTGCGTGACAGGTATAGCGGCCAGCCTGAGCCCTCACCACCTTCTGAAGAACTAAACTCTGATTACTGATGATTACACCAGCCGGCACGTCGTGGTCCAGCGGCTTGTCCTGCCGCAGGAGAGAGAACATGTTTCAAATCAATATTGTTGAACAGAAGAACAGTCTTCAGGTTAGGGAATACCATCAATGGCAAGCAATATTACTAGTGCCTACAGACAGTACTGCTCAAATAACTGTAAATAATTATTAAAAAAATAGTTAAACTAACATCTTAATAGTTAAGCTATTTACCTTTGTAAACATCTTCAAGAGTCACTTAGATATCTATCACTGTATCACTTTAGAAAGGAATCAGATTCACTGAAGTATAGATGCTAATAAAAGTCTTTTTCTGACTCCACAATCTAGATAATGGGTGCGGTTTTTCTGTATATAAGACCCATTATGTCGGGTCCCCATAGCGAGGAGAATGATTCTGGAGTCGCGTCCTCTTCTTGGGTCTTTGTAAATCTTGAGTCGGCTATTTCTGTGGCTGAGTATTGGTTAAACAGCTTACTTGGGATTTGTAACTATCGCGTCTGTGGTTCCTGTCGGGCTTAGTCTTTGGTGAGCAGCCAAGTCTGTTATCTGTGAGTGATATCGTTGTCTCTGTGGTCATGGCGATTTCTCTGCCACCATTGTTCTGTGATTACGGCAATCTCTGTGCCACCATTTTTCTATTGACAAGTTAACTGTGCTTGTTATCATTCTGATGATTTGCTATGTGCTTGCTATTGTATTTCATAGCCAGCATGCCTGTTATCGAGCCTGCCACTGTACTAAGAGGCTACATAGCCTGTATCTTGTCGATGATTGTTGCCGCCGAAGGCGGCTAGTTTATTGTGCACCCCATACTCATCCTGTGAGCGGTAGCGCAAAAGCATTACAGAGGGCACAAAAGGTCTTTATCAGACCTCATCTTAGATTACATAAACAATTTCATCTATCCTTCACACCTTATAGTTACAATGTCATCAAGTTACAGAGAAAGTGCTATTACAAGAGCTATATATTTCGGCACGCTGCTATAACCAGGACATCTGTGGACCCCTGGCCATCCTCCCCTGACAGGGCAGAGAAAAAAATAACTCGTTTCAGCGGAAGCGTCAAGGGAACGAGGTCGTTTTCAAGATTATCTGCTGAAGTAGGATATCTTGTGACGGGTCCAGCCGGCCTGGGGATCACGTTCCATATAGCGCTGACCAAGTGAGGGGGGTCGAAGCTGGATTTTATTTTACAGTGCTGCTGTGTTTAAAGTCTTAACACTCTTGGAATTTTAAGTGGATATGTTGCATTGCGTTCTTCTGGTACGTTTTTTTGTACATATTTGTGTCTCGTAAGACTAGTGTTAGAGTAGGTATTTATAATGTATTAAAGTTGAGATCGAAATGTTTCTGTGTCTATATTTTGGCTGTATATTTGTATGTAAAGTCTCCTGTAGTCTCATTTGTTGTGTTCTTCAGCGTTCCAAATGTGTGGCGTTCAGATATATTTCTTCTCATGCCTCGCTTCTTGCTGGGTCGATGTTCGATCCTCGATGGTACAAGTGATTAGCCGTCATTCCTTCCAAGTGCTATATAGTCATACTGTTGACCAAGCCACACACTAGAAGATGAAGGGACGACGACGTTTCGGTCCGTCCTGGACCATTTTCAAGTCGATTGTGAATGGTCCAGGACGGACCGAAACGTCGTCGTCCCTTCACTTTCTAGTGTGTGGTCTGGTCAACATACTTCAGCCACGTTATTGTGACTCCTCGTCTGCATGAATATATAATTATAGATATTCCTCTAAGAATTGCAAACTGACATTATTAAACCAAGTGAATTGATATTTGAAATAAGGTAATTTTTTGAATATGGATAATACTGTTAACTTAATTAAATTGGTATTTTACAAATTGCTTATCAAACGTAAATGGTCAGAAGTGCTTTTGAATCACTTACATTATGACGCCATGAGACTCGAGTGGCTCGAGGATTAGCTTCGATCTTACACTCGAAGTAGACATCATCTCCTTCCTTGATGATGCTGGAGTCGAGAGATGCTCCGAAACTGCACGACGCCTTTGGAATGTCTGGAGGGGGAAGTGGTGAAGGAGGTCTTGTGATAGGAGCAAGAGACGATAGAACAAACCTACAAGGGCCGTGACGAGGATTCGAACCTGCGTCCGGGAGCATCCCAGACACTGCCTTAATCGACTGAGCTACGACAGGGTTAAAACAAAAAAAAAAGAGTTGAAACCGAAGTTCTACTGAACTTACTGGATCCCGTAAGACGATATAGTCACTATAGCCCTGATGGTGCACAAGGTTAGCCTGTGCACCATCTGCCTGTGCACCATCAGCCTGTGCAACGCCTGCCTGTGCAGTGCCTGTACCTTCAGGGACTCTAACATATTCCAGAGTTTCTCCATCGTCTCTGATTTTTTCCCCTGCTTCGAGAGTGTAAAAAAATTAAAAGTTTGCGACATTCCGTTATTGAGAAATATCAAATATTCTCAATTTTGTTTTTCAGAAAATTTGTTAAAAGTATGTGAATAGTTTTTAAACTCCGAAATAACGTTTTATATATATATATATATATATATATATATATATATATATATATATATATATATATATATATATATATATATATATATATAACACGGGATACTAAAGCCCCGAAATCTTCTCAAGATAACCTCAAGATAGCCTTTTGTATTGTATTCTACCGTCAGGAAGTTAGTTCAGATAACACAGGCATTGTATTCGTCTCATACTGACTCACGTATGATTGGTATGTTAGTTTACATATTAGGATAATGTTGGCATATTATTGACTGTACTTATTGTTTCAGGCGATGAGTCACAATAACGTGGCTAAAGTATGTTGACCAGACCACACACTAGAAGTTAAAGGGACGACGACGTTTCGGTCCGCCCTGGACCATTCTCAAGTCGATACGACATTCTCAAGTCAATCGACTTGAGAATGGTCCAGGACGGACCGAAACGTCGTCGTCCCTTCACCTTCTAGTGTGTGGTCTGGTCAACATAGCTTGTTTCACATATTGCTTTATTGAGTTGCATTATTTCACAGTTGCTTCTGTTATATCTCCTTAACTACCCAATAACCCCATTTCGAGCAGTGAGAGTCCTTTTCTTCCATCTGAGAGAGGGGGAAAAAGTTTTAATAAAACTGTGAATTAACTTGGAGAGAAAATTCTCCACACCACGAGAACCCTTCTCCATTTGAGCATACCAAGATGGCCTCATTTTGCGTCAGAAATACGGTCACTGGGGAGATTCTAGCTATCATTGTCTCCTTTACTGTAGACAGCTATTGTAAATTGGGGTCAAACTGCTTGACAAGTCTTCTTAACTCTCAGAGATATCCCTACTTTACCGCAAAAGGCAAAGGGGGAAAAGGCAGAAAGAAAGTTTACGAGTTGGCGAGGGAAAGTTAATGTTTAAATTTCTTTTTGCACGCAGCATTTGGGTTCAGATGCAGTGATTTGATTGGCAGAGGGGGAGGGGTATGTGTATTCATCAGTTTACATTATATGATGAGGTTACGTCAAATGCGTAGTAAGTTTACACTGTGACGAGTCAATATTCAACAAGTTTACAACACATAGCCAGTTAGAATATACAGTTAATGAACATTAGTAAGTTAAAGCAAGTGAATTCACAATGGCATAGGATAGCTCAGACGACAAGGCTTTAAAAATGACTTTAAAAATACGCCACAGTCGACAAACACATTACACGAATGAACAGGCTAACAGAACAGAACCTATTCCAATGGCTAGTCTACGAGAGAACTAGAGAGGCTCCCTATCTATCTATATATCTCCCTATCTACGAGAGAACTAGAGAGGCTCCCTATCTAGAGAGGCTACATATCTATCCCAATGGCTAGTCTACGAGAGAGAGGCTACATACCTATCCCAATGGCTAGCCTACGAGAGAACTAGAGAGGCTATATGCCTAACCCAATGGCTAGCCTACGAGAGAACTAAAGAGACTATATACCAATCCCAATGGCTAGCCAACGAAAGAGGCTACATACCTACCCCAATGGCTAGCCTACGAGAGAGAGACTACATACCTACCCCAATGACTACGAGAGAACTAGAGAGGCTTGTGAGACTACATACAATGAACGGTGAGATTCCACGAGGCCTCTAAGATAGCCGGAGCCGCGTGGGTCTCAACAATGCAGCGAAGGAATGAGCCATTATCCTCCGGCCTCGGTGTGACCCCAACACTGCTAGTGGTGACATTGTTGTCCTCTGATACCTAGAGGAAAGAGAAAGGGGAAAGTTGCTTAATGGAGAGGGGACGGGGGAAGAGGAGGGTGCTTAGAAAAGGGGTGATTAACAAAATGCAAAGGGGGAATTGTTGGTTAAGATGAAGGGAAGAAGGGAGGGCTTGATGGGTAAATGATGGGGTGTTTAGTTTGGGTTAGTAGTGCTTCTTTGTTGTTTCCTAACTTGGGGGAGGTAAGTGAGAGATGCTTAAGAGAGGAACTGTGATGCTTGAGGGGTAATAGACGTGGGAGAAGAGAGGAAGAGGGGTTAGTAAAATAGAATTAAATGTTGTTTGGTGAAACAGCTACGTGGGGGGGGGGGGGAACTCTCTCTCTCTCTCTCTCTCTCTCTCTCTCTCTCTCTCTCTCTCTCTCTCTCTCTCTCTCTCTCTCTCTCTCTCTCTCTCTCTCTCTCTCTCTCCTCTCTTTCTCTTTCTCTCTCCTCTCTTTCTCTTTCTCTCTCTTTCTCTTTCTCTCTCTCTCTCTTTCTCTCTCTCTCTCTCTCTCTCTCTCTCTCTCTCTCTCTCTCTCTCTCTCTCTCTCTCTCTCTCTCTCTCTCTCTCTCTCTCTCTCTCTCCTCTTTCTCTTTCTCTCTCTCTCCTCTCTTTCTCTCTCTTTCTCTCTCTCTCTCTCTCTCTCTCTCTCTCTCTCTCTCTCTCTCTCTCTCTCTCTCTCTCTCTCTCTCTCTCTCTCTCTCACTTTCACTTTCAACCCCTCTTTCTCCCCCTCTTTCTCCCCCTCTTCCCATCTCTCTCTCCCCTCTCCCTCCCCCTCTTTCTCTCAACTCTGTCTCTCTCTCAATCTCTCTTTCTCAACCCCTCTCTCTCCCATCTCCCCCCATCTCTCCCCCCTCTCCCTCTCTCCCCTCTCTCCTCTCTCCCCATCTCTCCCCCCTCTCCCTCTCTCCCCATCTCTCCCCCCTCTCCCTCTCTCCCCCCTCTCCCTCTCTCCCCTCTCTCTCTCCTCTCTCCCGTCTCTCTCTCCTCTCTCCCCCCTCTCCCTCTCTCCCCCCTCTCCCTCTCTCCCCTCTCTCTCTCCTCTCTCCCGTCTCTCTCTCCTCTCTCCCCTCTCTCTCTCCTGTCTCCCCTCTCTCTCCTCTCTCTCTCTCTCTCTGCAACACACGGCTCGGGGAGGATCGTGATAAGGCAGCACCAGGAAGGGGCTCCGACTCTACTCAGAGAAAGTGGAAACAATGAGAAACTTGGCCCCCACAACAAAGCATTTTATACCATACAAACACAGTAAACCCAACGCCTTTATAAAGCCCCCAATAACGTAATTAAACCAATTACTCATTTTATTCTTTTCCAATCATAATTATCATATGTTTTCACTGAATAACACAATGAAAAAATGAAATGAAAAGTAGGAATAAAGAAGGAGATAATGTCAGAGAGGGGAAGAGGTTAGAAATATGGCAGAGATCACAAGCACAAATATTTTTCGACCAGAGGATAATGTGCAGCGATTAGCGCCTGAAAGTGAGCCAAAGCTTGTTTTTCCATAGTTGGTAGCGGCGCCATGATGGCAACAGACCCCCTCTGCTGGCGCCAGCTCTATCACCAACACTGCAGGTCGGAGTTCGAGCCCCCGACAGTTCAAGTACCTAGATACCGTCTTATCCTATACCCTTATCATCTTCCAAGTGCTATATAGTCTCTGTGGTTTAGCACACTCTACTCATAATTACCTTATCTCACCTCAGATTAGCTTTGAGGATGTGGAACACAAGTGGTAATTACTTTATTGCCTCTCGTGTCAGTATTACATAGTTGAGGAGTTTAACTGTGGGAACGGCCAATTAGATCCGTCTAAGTGGGAACTGTCAATTAGATCCGTCTAAGTGGGAACTGCCAATTAGACCCGTCTAAGTTAGAACTGTCAATTAGACCCGTCTAAGTGAGAACTGTCAATTAGATCTGTCTAAGTGGGGAACTGCCAATTAGATCCGTCTAAGTGGGAACTGCCAATTAGATCCGTCTAAGTGGGAACTGCCAATTAGACCCGTCAAAGTGGGAACTGTCAATTAGACCCGTCTAAGTGGAAACTGTCAATTAGACCTGTCTAAGTGGGAACTGTCAATTAGACCCGTCTAAGTGGGAACTGTCAATTAGATCCGTCTAAGTGGGAACTGTCAATTAGATCCGTCTAAGTGGGAACTGTCAATTAGACCCGTCTAAGTGGGTAACTGTCAATTAGACCCGTCTAAGTGGGAACTGTCAATTAGACCCGTCTAAGTGGGGAACTGTCAATTAGACCCATCTAAGTAGGAACTGTCAATTAGACCCGTCTAAGTGGTAACTGTCAATTAGACCCATCTAAGTGGGAACTGTCAATTAGACCCGTCAAAGTGGAAACTGTCAATTAGACCTGTCAAAGTGGGAACTGTCAATTAGACCCGTCAAAGTGGGAACTGTCAATTAGACCCGTCTAAGTGGGGAACTGTCAATTAGACCCGTCTAAGTGGGGAACTGTCAATTAGACCCGTCTAAGTGGGGAACTGTCAATTAGACCCGTCTAAGTGGGGAACTGTCAATTAGACCCGTCTAAGTGGGAACTGTCAATTAGACCCGTCTAAGTGGTAACTGTCAATTAGACCCGTCTAAGTGGGGAACTGTCAATTAGACCCGTCTAAGTGGGGAACTGTCAATTAGACCCGTCAAAGTGGTAATTGTCAATTAGACCCGTTTAAGTGGAAACAGTCAGAGAGATGGTCAATGTGGAGCTAAAATGGGGTATTTTCCTTCAAGTGCGAATGCTTCCATTTCGCCAAAGAAAGCATCGAGAGGGAAGCAAAACGATGGAATTATAGTAAAGAGAGGCATAAAGAGAAGGAAGGATAGATGGTGAGAGACAGTGGAGGCTATGAGATGGTTGAGTTAGCTCGCTCCATCACCCTACACACGACAGCACTCCCGTTAGTGAGAGCTTCCATCACACTAAAGCTAGTAGTGAGAGCTTCCATCACACTTTAAGCTGGTTGTGAGAGGGTGATAGCCGTCGCTACCCCGTTGCTATAGTGTTATCATGTAGGTCACTGCTAAAGGTGGATGACGATATCATTCCTGCCTCAGAATGGCACAGGCGTGCCATTTACACCTGCCTGAGTGCCAAATAACGTGATAACTGGCTGTTTGACACACACACGCACGCACGCACACACACACACACACACACACACACACACACACACACACACACACACACACACACACACACACACACACATACACACACACACACACACACAGGTGTGTTCGTTGAGAGGCGAGACCAAAGAGCCAGAGCTCAACCCCCGCAAGCACAACTAGGTGAGTACACACACACACACAGGTGTGTTCGTTGAGAGGCGGGACCAAAGAGCCAGAGCTCAACCCCCGCAAGCACAACTAGGTGAGTACACACACACACACACACACACACACACACACATACACACACACACACACACACAGGTGTGTTCGTTGAGAGGCGGGACCAAAGAGCCAGAGCTCAACCCCCGCAAGCACAACTAGGTGAGTACACACACACACACACACACACACACACACACACACACACACACACACACACACACACACACACACACACAGGTGTGTTCGTTGAGAGGCGGGACCAAAGAGCCAGAGCTCAACCCTCGCAAGCACAACTAGGTGAGTACACACACACACACACACACACACACACACACACACACACACACACACACACACACACACACACACACACACACACACACAGAGGTGTGTTCGTTGAGAGGCGGGACCAAAAAGCCAGAGCTCAACCCCCGCAAGCACAACTAGGTGAGTATACACACACACACACACACACACACACACACACACACACACACACACACACACACACACACACACACACACACACACGTTATAAGTAGCTATATGACATATAAACACGTGATCACTGCCTGACAGTAAGGATATCAGCCACAGGGACGCACTCACCTTCAGAGTCGCAGACAGAACCCGTCTGTCACCACTCCACCAGGTGATACTTGGTGGAGGACGAGCTCCCACAGCCACACACTCGACCACATACTCAATCCCAGCCCTCAAAGCCGGCGTCCGAGGCGGCCGGATTTCCACACTTAATGGCGCCACTGTGGAATAAAAAATGACACAGTAGTCAATAGCGGATGAGAAATGCTGGAGAGAGAGAAACAGGAGTAGAAATAGACAGCAAATAGAGAATAAATGAGACAGATTGTTAGTAAATAAAGTTGGGAATATAATGGAATAGACAGTGAAATCAGGGGAGTGAAATTGACAGTACGAATAGGGAATGTAATAGACAGGAATAGGAATAGAATATTCAACAGGGATGACTGGAAATACAAGCATGAACATACAGAAAGATATATATACACAATACGGAAAATGGGTGTATTAATGGCATGTCCCTTCACGTAGGAGCCACGTGTTGATTGTGTTCAACTCCTTGATTGTGTTCCCCTTATTGATTGTGTTCTGTTGATTGTGCTTCCCAGAGTGACCGTTCCAACCATCAAAGTGGTGTTCACTAAGATGTAAGTACTCACCTAGTTGTGCTTGCGGGGGTTGAGCTCTGGCCCTTTGGTCCCGCCTCTCAACTGTCAATCAACTGGTGTATAGGTTCCTGAGCCTATTGGGCTCTATCATATCTACATTTGAAACTGTCTATGGTGTCAGCCTCCACCACATCACTGCCTGTGTGTATATGTGTGTGTGTGTGTGTGTGTGTGTGTGTGTGTGTGTGTGTGTGTGTGTGTGTGTGTGTGTGTGTGTGAAAGCGACGGGAAGAAAGTATTTTCTCTGTCGTCGTAATACACAGGAGAGACCGCAAGGACACTGAATAAATTACAAAACTTCTCCTGGGCAAGTCAGACTGGATCACAAACCCCAACACACTATCCAAACTTCGGCCACACATTATCTCAACCCAACAGTGTGACGTAATGGAAACTCATAAAGATATCTAAGTTTACGGCTCACAAGGAAGCCAGCGACTCACAATTCATGTCGATGGAGAGACTGCTGGAGGTCGCTTGTGTGAGATTGCTGTTGAAGGCTTTACATGTAAGTAGCACTTGGAGGTGACTTCGAGTGAGAGGACCTAGAGTGAGAGTGTTGTACACTTCCCCCTCGAAAGCACGTCGTGGTGGTAGTGGAGATGTTGCTGCCCCTGGAGGGCCAGTTCCGAGGGTCGACAGATGTCCTACTCCAAGGGCTTCGCTGTGGCTTACTGAGATATCCGACTCCATCTCGCTATCCAGCAGGTGAGCATCTCCATACCACACAACAGACGGTCGTGGACTCCCTAGAGAAACAAATTGTGAAGTTTCTATTATACAAACTAATGTTTATTTATCCTGATATAGCACCAATGGTGGTGCTATCGGGTTTAAGGATAAAATGTAGGCGATGAGTCACAATAACGTGGCTGAAGTATGTTGACCAGTCCACACACTAGAAGGTGAAGGGACGACGACGTTTCGGTCCGTCCTGGACCATTCTTAAGACAATCGACTTGAGAATGGTCCAGGACGGACCGAACCGTCCAGGACGGACCGAACCGTCGTCGTCCCTTCGTTTTCTAGTGTGTGGATTGGTCAACATTTATAAAATATATACGTACTGCCATCGTCTAGATCTATAACAAACATTAATTTAATGATACCTGCTCAACATATTAATATATATTAATACATATTAATACATATTAATATTTTCAGTGTCTGTTTACTTTAGAATGTGTAAGTATAAGTAGTCTGGCATAATGGTGTTTCCAGATATATTGGGGGAGAGTGACAGTGAAAATGACAAGTAACAGTGACAAGAGTGGCAAGTAGACACCTTTGGAGGCTTCAATGTCGTAACGTGTAATGTCACTGTACATTTAGTGATGTCGAGGAAACACACATCACTACTCTCTACAACACACGCAACACTCTCTACAACACACGCAACACTCTCTACAAGTAACACACAACACAACTCCGCTTCAGAGCGAGACGTCTACCGCTGGAGAACACGTTTCAACCGGCCCCCCCTCCCCCTGAAACTTTGCACAGGAAACAAAAATCCACAGCAAAGGAAATTGGAAGGTATTCGGACGGAAGTTTATGGAAGAAAGAACTGCCTAACGCCATTCAGAGGGAATAAAGTTGGCGGTGGTGGCGGTGAGGACGCAGCACGAGAAATAAAAACAGCGAGAGACGGAAAATTGATGGAGTCTAAGCCTTGCTGAAGTAAATTTACTTGTTTTAAGGGGAAGAGTATAGGAAAGAGAAGTATTGGTGGCGAATTTCACCGCCAGATTCACGACCAATAGAGGCCAGAATAGGGAGCTTGGGATAGGTTCCTCCCTATCCACCTTGTCAATAACGGAAGGCTCGAACCATAAAACCTTTTCCGATAGGTAACGTGATGTCTGGCAGGGTTCGAGGTAATTTTTTTTTATGAAAACTAATCCGTAGAAAAAATAATAAATGATACTGTTGGCTATTGCGTTGTCGAGTGAAAACCAGTCTTGCCATACAAGAAATTTAACTACATTACCGGAAGAGATAATATCATCTCAAGCATGACACGTTTTGCCGAGAGGGTTTCGCTTCATGCAGGTCGGCGTTCAATCCCCGACCGTCCACCAAGTAGTTGGGGCACCATTCCTTTCCCCTCGTCCCATCCCAAATCCTTATCCTGACCCCTTCCCAGTGCTATATAGTCGTAATGGCTTGGCGATTTCCTTTGATAGTTCCCTTCCCCTCCCCAGACGGAAGACAGACAGACATTTTGACCTCAAACTTGACCCTCCAATTCGACGTCTTTACGACCTATGATCTGTCTTACGCTCATACTCAAGAACTAGGACAGTAAGACTTGCCTTGAGACGCAGTGAGGTAGATCATGATTCTCGTTCGAGGCTCGTTATCTTGAGGTTATCTTGAGATGATTTCGGGGCTTAGTATCCCCGCGGCCCGGTCCTCGGCCAGGGCTCCTTTTTGTTACATATCCCCCAGGAAGCAGCCCGTAGCAGCTGTCTAATTCCCAGGTACCTATTTACTGCTAGGTGAACAGGGGACATCAGGGTGATAGAAACTCTGCCCATTTGTTTCCACCTCTACCGGTGATCGAACCCGGAACCTCAGGACTACGAATCCCGAGCGCTGTCCACTCAGCCGTCAAACCCCTTCCATTGAAGAAATGAAAAAACCTAGACGAGAGGCTGCCAAACCGTTTCCGTTTTTTATGGATTTAATCCGAGCACAAGGAAGATTTCAATTGTTATGATTGTCTATCCACCAGGCAGTGTTGGTTATCCACCAGGCAGTGTTGGTTATCCACCAGGCAGTGTTGGTTATCCACCAGGCAGTGTTGGTTATCCACCAGGCAGTGTTGGTTATCCACCAGGCATTGTTCGTTATCCACCAGGCATTGTTCGTTATCCACCAGGCAGTGTTGGTTATCCACCAGGCATTGTTAGTTATCCACCAGGCATAGTTATCCAACAGGCATTGTTCGTTATCCACCAGGCATTGTTCGTTATCCACCAGGCATTGTTCGTTATCCACCAGGCAGTGTTGGTTATCCACCAGGCATTGTTAGTTATCCACCAGGCATAGTTATCCACCAGGCATTGTTCGTTATCCACCAGGCATAGTTATCCACCAGGCAGTGTTCGTTATCCACCAGGCATTGTTCGTTATCCACCAGGCAGTGTTCGTTATCCACCAGGCAGTGTTCGTTATCCACCAGGCAGTGTTGGTTATCCACCAGGCAGTGTTCGTTATCCACCAGGCAGTGTTCGTTATCCACCAGGCATTGTTCGTTATCCACCAGGCAGTGTTGGTTATCCACCAGGCATTGTTCGTTATCCACCAGGCATTGTTCGTTATCCACCAGGCAGTGTTGGTTATCCACCAGGCATTGTTGGTTATCCACCAGGCATTGTTCGTTATCCACCAGGCATTGTTCGTTATCCACCAGGCAGTGTTCGTTATCCACCAGGCATAGTTATCCACCAGGCATTGTTCGTTATCCACCAGGCAGTGTTAGTTATCCACCAGGCAGTGTTCGTTATCCACCAGGCAGTGTTCGTTATCCACCAGGCAGTGTTAGTTATCCACCAGGCAGTGTTCGTTATCCACCAGGCATTGTTCGTTATCCACCAGGCATTGTTCGTTATCCACCAGGCAGTGTTCGTTATCCACCAGGCATAGTTATCCACCAGGCAGTGTTCGTTATCCACCAGGCATAGTTATCCACCAGGCAGTGTTCGTTATCCACCAGGCAGTGTTCGTTATCCACCAGGCAGTGTTCGTTATCCACCAGGCAGTGTTCGTTATCCACCAGGCAGTGTTCGTTATCCACCAGGCATTGTTCGTTATCCACCAGGCAGTGTTCGTTATCCACCAGGCAGTGTTCGTTATCCACCAGGCATAGTTATCCAACAGGCATTGTTCGTTATCCACCAGGCATTGTTCGTTATCCACCAGGCATTGTTCGTTATCCACCAGGCATTGTTCGTTATCCACCAGGCAGTGTTCGTTATCCACCAGGCAGTGTTCGTTATCCACCAGGCATAGTTATCCACCAGGCAGTGTTCGTTATCCACCAGGCAGTGTTCGTTATCCACCAGGCAGTGTTCGTTATCCACCAGGCATTGTTAGTTATCCACCAGGCATAGTTATCCACCAGGCATTGTTCGTTATCCACCAGGCATAGTTATCCACCAGGCAGTGTTCGTTATCCACCAGGCATTGTTCGTTATCCACCAGGCAGTGTTCGTTATCCACCAGGCAGTGTTCGTTATCCACCAGGCAGTGTTGGTTATCCACCAGGCAGTGTTCGTTATCCACCAGGCAGTGTTCGTTATCCACCAGGCATTGTTCGTTATCCACCAGGCAGTGTTGGTTATCCACCAGGCATTGTTCGTTATCCACCAGGCATTGTTCGTTATCCACCAGGCAGTGTTGGTTATCCACCAGGCATTGTTGGTTATCCACCAGGCATTGTTCGTTATCCACCAGGCATTGTTCGTTATCCACCAGGCAGTGTTCGTTATCCACCAGGCATAGTTATCCACCAGGCATTGTTCGTTATCCACCAGGCAGTGTTAGTTATCCACCAGGCAGTGTTCGTTATCCACCAGGCAGTGTTCGTTATCCACCAGGCAGTGTTAGTTATCCACCAGGCAGTGTTCGTTATCCACCAGGCATTGTTCGTTATCCACCAGGCATTGTTCGTTATCCACCAGGCAGTGTTCGTTATCCACCAGGCATAGTTATCCACCAGGCAGTGTTCGTTATCCACCAGGCATAGTTATCCACCAGGCAGTGTTCGTTATCCACCAGGCAGTGTTCGTTATCCACCAGGCAGTGTTCGTTATCCACCAGGCAGTGTTCGTTATCCACCAGGCATTGTTCGTTATCCACCAGGCAGTGTTCGTTATCCACCAGGCATAGTTATCCAACAGGCATTGTTCGTTATCCACCAGGCATTGTTCGTTATCCACCAGGCATTGTTCGTTATCCACCAGGCATTGTTCGTTATCCACCAGGCAGTGTTCGTTATCCACCAGGCAGTGTTCGTTATCCACCAGGCATAGTTATCCACCAGGCAGTGTTCGTTATCCACCAGGCAGTGTTCGTTATCCACCAGGCAGTGTTCGTTATCCACCAGGCATAGTTATCCACCAGGCAGTGTTCGTTATCCACCAGGCAGTGTTCGTTATCCACCAGGCAGTGTTCGTTATCCACCAGGCAGTGTTCGTTATCCACCAGGCAGTGTTCGTTATCCACCAGGCAGTGTTCGTTATCCACCAGGCAGTGTTCGTTATCCACCAGGCATAGTTATCCACCAGGCAGTGTTCGTTATCCACCAGGCAGTGTTCGTTATCCACCAGGCAGTGTTCGTTATCCACCAGGCAGTGTTCGTTATCCACCAGGCAGTGTTCGTTATCCACCAGGCAGTGTTCGTTATCCACCAGGCAGTGTTCGTTATCCACCAGGCAGTGTTCGTTATCCACCAGGCAGTGTTCGTTATCCACCAGGCAGTGTTCGTTATCCACCAGGCAGTGTTAGTTATCCACCAGGCAGTGTTCACTATCCACCAGGCAGTGTTCACTATGAACCACCTAGTTTGTTCATTCCTAACTATGATTCCCCCCCCCCCCCCCCCACGCTTCTAAACAAGGACCCTGTTCGGTTCTCCGCACGGTCACCAACTCACTCACTATCCACACCCAGCGGTGTTTAACCGACCTAACTGCATATTCAGTTATTATCCTTCGACAGGAAAATAGTTTTGAGAAATGTGTAAATAAGTAGATGTAACTTGAATCCTCTTCAGTCTGACTGGTTAAGTTTAACCTATTTACAACACGTCACTGCTGAGGTCCTGAGTGCTTGGGGTTACTGGTGAGGTCCTGAGTGTTTGTGGGGTTACTGGTGAGGTCCTGAGTGTTTGTGGGGTTACTGGTGAGGTCCTGAGTGTTTGGGGTCACTGCTGAGGTCCTGAGTGTTTGTGGGGTTACTGGTGAGGTCCTGAGTGCTTGTGGTCACTGCTGAGGTCCTGAGTGTTTGTGGGGTTACTGGTGAGGTCCTGAGTGTTTGTGGGGTCACTGCTGAGGTCCTGAGTGTTTGTGTGGTCACTGCTGAGGTCCTGAGTGTTTGTGGTCACTGCTGAGGTCCTGAGTGTTTGTGGGGTTACTGGTGAGGTCCTGAGTGTTTGTGGTCACTGCTGAGGTCCTGAGTGTTTGTGTGGTCACTGGTGAGGTCCTGAGTGTTTGTGGTCACTGCTGAGGTCCTGAGTGTTTGTGGGGTTACTGGTGAGGTCCTGAGTGTTTGTGGGGTTACTGGTGAGGTCCTGAGTGTTTGTGGTCACTGGTGAGGTCCTGAGTGTTTGTGTGGTCACTGGTGAGGTCCTGAGTGTTTGTGGGGTTACTGGTGAGGTCCTGAGTGTTTGTGGTCACTGCTGAGGTCCTGAGTGTTTGTGGGGTTACTGCTGAGGTCCTGAGTGTTTGTGGTCACTGCTGAGGTCCTGAGTGTTTGTGGGGGTCACTGCTGTGGTCCTGAGTGTTTGTGTGGTCATTGGTGAGGTCCGGGCCGAGGGCCCTCAGGAGAACAATGCCGCCTCTGAGTGCAATAGTGAATAATTGGATCAGTTTAGGGTGCGATTATCTCCAGAATATTCATAGCTGCTGCTCCCGTGGCTTGGTGATGCCCAATCGCTCTCACTCTCTCTCATCTCCTGGCTCAAGCATCCTCAATCACCATCATGGAGCCGCTAGCCAACTGCGTTCCTGATGCTGATTGGTTGGATTTGCTTCTTTTTTTAATGCATGTTAATTGTGAATGTTTTTCTGATGTGCTAATTAGGCAGAGGTCAGAGTGGGAGAGAATTTGTTGTTAGGTCGTTTGTATAGTTGTAATAACTGGGGGCCTCGTAGCCTGGTGGATAGCGCGCAGGACTCGTAATTCTGTGGCGCGGGTTCGATTCCCGCACGAGGCAGTAACAAATGGGCAAAGTTTCTTTCACCCTAAATGCCCCTCTTACCTAGCAGTAAATAGGTACCTGGGTGGGAAATACAAGTATGTTGTACTGGTCGTTCAACAAGTGGAATGCTTGTTAAAGAATAAGTTGTGGAAGCCACCTCCATTTAAGGCCAAATTCAGCAAAGAATTTGAACGTCAAAATAGTTAAAATCTATTCCGTAAATGGTACAAAAACGCTAATTGCGGGGAACGAAGAGTCTTCCTTCCCCGCTTTCACTGTTAGAAAAGCACTGACAGGTAAGTACACATACAAGCACTCAACACCCCCCCCCCCAACACAGACACACACACACGCGTATACACACGCGCACACACACATGCACATGCACACACATACACGAGCAACGGGACACAGATTTAAACCGAGTACCCAAAGGAGCCACAGACATGTTAGAAATATTTTTTTAGTATCAAGGTAGTTAATAAATGTAATGCATTAGGCAGTGATGTGGTGGAGGCTGACTCCATACACAGTTTCAAGTGTAGATATGATAGAGCCTAATAGGCTCAGGAATCTGTACACCTGTTGATTGACAGTTGAGAGGGGGGACCAAAGAACCGAAGCTCAACCCCCGCAAGCACAACTAGGTGAGTACAACTTTTGGAACACACACACACACACACACACACACACACACACACTAACAAACACCTATACCAGTCATTCTGTATAGGCGTTTTCTCATAATTACTAAATTAAACTCACACACACACACACTCAGGAACCTGTACACCAGTTGATTGACAGTTGAGAGACGGGACGAAAGAGCCAGAGCTCAACCCCCGCAAGCACAAATAGGTGACTACACACACACACACACACACACACACACACACACACACACACACACACACACACACACACACACACACACACATAATCACACTAAAATTGCCAATAAAAACCTTCCATTATAGTCTGAAGTACCCGTCACAATGCTATTTTTTTTTGCCATCCCACAGTCTGACGTACAACAGTGACACAGGTTAATTGGAGTGTCAGATCTACTATGCTCTTTGAAAAAGGAGCCAAGAATTGCATGCATGTGAATGTTAAAAGAATTGAAAATTCCATGCAATCATTTTCATTTCGTTTAACAATATTTATATTCTGCAGTCATATTAAAAATTTGTTTCCCAATTGCTAATAATTTTTTATCTATAATAACCCTTTATCAAATATAAATTATGAAAAGTGTGTGCTAATATTATCATTGTAATATTGTAATAATTTATCAATAATTATAATTATAAATAATTTATAAATGCAATTCGAATTAAATAGTAAATACACAATACAATAGGTATAAACCTCTCTCAATTGAATAGTTGTATTTTATTTTAGATTGCAAACGTAAATATTGAAAAATTTTATTAAGACTGAAGGGGTGAAATATATTTGTATAGCACGAATATACTCTATTTTTTTCCACTTGAGAACAAAGTTGAAAATTTAGCTCTCCAAAAGTATATTTTATAGATATGTTATGTCCTCGTAATATGAGATGTTTCGTTGTCAGTGTCAACATCATCAACGGTTGAGTACGTTGTTGTTATAGATTCAGCTACTCGGAACAAGTTCCAAGTAGCACGGGCTATGGTGAGCCCGTAACTTACCTGGCACAGGAGCGGGGCAAGTAGCACGGGCTATGGTGAGCCCGTAGTGGACTTACCTGGCACTGGAGCGGGGCAAGTAGCACGGGCTATGGTGAGCCCGTAGTGGACTTACCTGGCACAGGAGCGGGGCAAATAGCACGGGCTATGGTGAGCCCGTAGTGGACTTACTGGCACTGGAGCGGTGCTGAATGTGGCTGAGTACGTTTGGTTACAATTTTAGAACAGCAGAATGTATAACTTTGGGTGAAGTGCTTCACCTCACCCAAGATTATATATTCTATAGCTTATGCAGACGAGGAGTCACAATAACGGGGCTGAAATATATTGACCAGACCACACACTAGAAAGCGAAGAGACGACGACGTTTCGGTCCGTCCTGGACCATTGCACAGGCCACAATCAACTTGAAAATGGTCCAGGACGGACCGAAACGTCGTCGTCCCTTCACCTTCTAGTGTGTTACAATCGACTTGTAAATGGTCCAGGACGGACCAAAACGTCGTCGTCCCTTCACCTTCTAGTGTGTTACAATCGACTTGAGAATGGTCCAGGACGGACCAAAACGTCGTCGTCCCTTCACCTTCTAGTGTGTTACAATCGACTTGTAAATGGTCCAGGACGGACCGAAACGTCGTCGTCCCTTCACTTTCTAGTGTGTGGTCTGGTCCACTGCTGTAGCTTACAGTGCCCTGTGTTTCACTGATGGTGGGGGCAGTATGGTGTGTGTTTTATCGTGTTCTCAAACATGGCAGAGTGAAAAAATTATAGCTCGGTTGATAGAGCTTTGGCCTCTCACACATGGAGTCCAGGGTTCGAGTCTCCTAGGACCCTGATGATTGGAATGGCAGAGTGTAATCGCCAGTGTCCAATCTTCTATTATCTTCTTAACTTTTGATTATTTTAGTGTTGTTTGGTGCTCCTGATAACACTAAAATAATCGACTGAGAATATCTTTCTATTGGGAGGCCAGATGCTTGTGGATAGCTTCACTCAATTTTGTACATTAATTGATGATGGGTCACTGCCCTACACGGCCGGATCAGGATTGCTCGGGAGAGGAGGAGAGGTATCTTCACTTCACCGGAGCCGCCTCATCTCCAATAAACCCCCCTTCCCCCCCTTCCCCCCCCTCCCCCCTTCCCCCCTCTCCCTCCCCCCCCCTCCACCCACCACCCACAACAGGAAGACTGTTGTATACTAAGCAATGAAGAGGTGCTTCTTAATATTATACAACTTTAAGAAATATTGGCATTTTAACAGATGTCGATATTCCTTTTAAACGTAAGACACTGGATCAATCCTGACTGGCCTATGATATTCCCATACCCCACGTGTGTCATCTTACCCTGGCCTATGACACTCCCACACCCCCTATGTGTCATCATAGCCTGGCCTATACCACTCCCACATCCCACATGTGTCATCTTACCCTGGCCTATGACACTCCCACACCCCCTATGTGTCATCTTACCCTGGCCTATGACACTCCCACACCCCTTATGTGTCATCTTACCCTGGCCTATGACACTCCCACACCCCCTATGTGTCATCTTACCCTGGCCTATGACACTCCCACACCCCCTATGTGTCATCTTACCCTGGCCTATGACACTCCCACACCCCCTATGTGTCATCTTACCCTGACCTATGACACTCCCACACCCCTTATGTGTCATCTTACCCTGGCCTATGACACTCCCACACCCCTTATGTGTCATCATAGCCTGGCCTATGCCACTCCCATACCCCACATGTATCATCTTGGCCTCCAGGCATAAATTCAGACACCAAAAATAGCAATTCTTTTCTCTAAATATGAATATATTCATATATTTTTCAATGTGCAAGGTAAACTATACAACAGTAAAAAGCTGTTTTTATTTCTTGCTCGCAAATGAGTTTCAGCAAATTTATAAGGACAGTTTCTGAGTGTTAAATGTCTGAATAAATTAGTGGCACAAATTTCAAAAGCAATTGTCTCTCCATTAAATTTTGCAAAGGCCAATTGTAGTTTGATAAGATTTTTTCTGATACATTTTCAATTTTTTATCGCTAACTGTCCAAAAACACTTAAATTTCATCATCAAACGAATAATTTCTTTTAGTGAAATTTTAATGTTATGTCACACGTGAATTTTCTGTATACTACTTAAATAAATTACTAAATAATATGCAAGTTGAACTGTGATTTGCAGAGAGAATTCTGCTTTGTTTCTATAAATTGGAATACAAATATGCGTGAAATTTGCATTAGTTAGGCTCAGTGGAATTGTAGAATACAATCTGTCAACTGGATCTCTGTCCAAACCATCCTCCTAAGATTTCCCAACGTCAAGAAACCGTCGTACTAAGGTGCTGTTATCCGAAAATACCAGAGGACCTAAACAGAAAACGGGTTAGTTTGTCAGTTTCGCGAATCGCTACCATTTTCTAGTACGACAATTTTTAGCCTTAGAGTATACGTCAAACTGCGACGTTCTATTAAGACTGGGTTGCTATCTCACACTCTCTCTTTCCCCCACTGTATTGAAAATTAGTCTAAAAGATGACAGTTAAAATATAGGCAGTGCCAAAACTATTATCACCAATATTATTAGAGAATTCCCATTCATGAAGCAGCCTTTTCCACTGCTGAATCCACCCATAGACACCCATAACATCCTATAATACACAGCCGGTGTCATTTCATTGTAAATTTGAGTCTGAAGGCATATTGTAAGGGGAAATGAGCACTTACAAGGAACTTTAAGTTAATTCACCCGTGTCCCTTAACCTAAATAGGAAATCACTGGTAAACATAAGCGCTGGGAATGGTTTAATAGTGAAAATAAGCGCTGAGAATGGGTTACTAGTGAAAATAAGCGCTGGGAATGGTTTACTAGTGAAAATAAACGCTGGGAATGGGTTACTAGTGAAAATAAACGCTGAGAATGGTTTTACAAGTGAAAATAAGCGCTGGGAATTGGTTAGTGCGTCCACATAAGTCCTTATAAGAAAAATATTATGTGCAAAGGATATTATTAGAAAACTCTGTATATAAGTTGCATTTCCACTGGGTGTTCTCTCAGCACGAAATTTCATTACCTAGGAAATTTTGTGAACAAAAATTGTTCTCCGAGGCTTAATAGTGTGCATCCAAATATGTATATTTTCCAATTAGAGCGATTGTATATCTACATACTGGTAATTTATGTTAGAAAATATATATATATGAAAACATATCTTGGCGGAGCAGCAAAGCGTGAATATAAAATTAAGACTAATAAGATATGAATTTCTTATTAAGGCCACTCAATAGCTCAGTCGATAGAGCTTCGGTCTCACAGACGTGGGGTCCATAGTTCGAGTCTTCTAAAGCTCAGGGAAGGAAGGAACTATCATGGGAAAGCACCAAGCCATTACGACTATATAGCACTGGGAAGGGGTCAGGATAAGGATTTGGGATGGGACGGGGGTGAAAGGAATGGTGCCCCAACCACTTGTGGACGGTCGGGAATTGAACGCCGACCTGCATGAAGTGAGACCGTCGCTCTACCGTCCACCCCAAGTGGCTGGATCAAACCCATCGAAACTGCAGTTTAATTACATTTTTATATATGAAATAACGCATTTGGGGGACATGTAAATTCAAAAAAGGACACAATTTATAATGAATAAAATAGTTACGTACCTCCATGAGCAACACAGGTTAGTTTAAGCATCTCTCCCTCGAGGTAAGGTCCTACTTGACTGCTGGCTGTTCCTTGGAGGTTCTCCACGTCTCCAATCATCACACTGACGCTCTCTGGAGGTACTGTGGGAAGAACCATCAGAACTGCTTAATTTTTTTTTATTATTATTGCTTTCTACCACAGACGTGGCCAGACATTTACAATACTAACCAGCATATATACGTTTTCTTCTGTCCTCCATGGACAGGGTTAGAGATGTGTTAAACATATAGTTCAAGGGTTTATTGAACACGCAACCACAGAAGGTGATTCGGTGCTTTTAAAATGCTAAGGTAACCTACATACGTAAATACATAGATACACAGATTTACGTATGCCCTACATAAAGTGTTCGGGTGGCAGATAGTGGTGTGTGTGTGTGCTTGGGAGTCGAACGCGTGTACATATATATTGTGTTAGATTCACACGAAAGCGCTCAAGTAATTTCTTGTTTCATTTTTCCTTCGAAGTTATTTGTTTTCACATTATTCATCGTGTGTTAATATCTTCGTGATTTTCATACGATTTACATAGATTTACATGTACGCTTACACTTACGTGTTCAATATATATAAACTCTTTAATATAGCCACTCAGCCAGCGATTGCGTACAAGTGTTGGGAAGTCCTTAAACCCTAATGTACCTAAACTCTATGACTTGATATAGAGTTCGACCCTATGAAAATATATTTGTCCTGGCCACTGTTCTAGTCACTGTCCTGGTCACTGTCCTAGTCACTGTCCTGGTCACTGTCCTGGTCACTGTCCTGGTCACTGTCCTGGTCACTGTCCTAGTCACTGTCCTGGTCACTGTCCTGGTCACTGTCCTGGTCACTGTCCTGGTCACTGTCCTGGTCACTGTCCTGGTCACTGTCCTGGTCACTGTCCTGGTCACTGTCCTGGTCCTTGTCCTGGTCACTGTCCTGGTCACTGTCCTGGTCCTTGTCCTGGTCCTTGTCCTGGTCACTGTCCTGGTCACTGTCCTGGTCACTGTCCTGGTCACTGTCCTGGTCACTGTCCTAGTCACTGTCCTGGTCACTAAAGCTAAGCTTTGTTGGAAATAATAACCATTTTCTATACTTTGGAGGCATAAACAATTAGACAAGCACTATCAAGGAACAAGAAAAATTTCTATACAGTGTTTATGTTTTTATGGTAAAATAAAACAAAACAAAATTCTAAGGAACGTTTCCTTAGAAAAATTTTGAATTCTGAGCCATTTAGAGTCATTTAGAGTTTTTTAGCCATATATGTATATATATCTATGATATATACATATATATAATATATATCTTAGAGGTGATTCAGGCCCAGAGGCGAGTTATATGCTGCGACATTACAGCATAGAGCAAGGCCACAGCAGTTCTCTAAACTATTTGGGCTGTTCACTTGGGCTGTTCATTTGGGTTGTTCATTTGGGCTGTTCATTCTCTTCAGTTTTGTGTACTTTTGTCTGGGTCTTGTCTAGATACTGGAAGCTGCAAGAACTTTTTCCACTCATTTGACCTTTCACTTAAGACGGTATAGTGTATCTAATGTTTGCTTTTGATAAGATATTTGTAAAAATTTGGAGTCATATAAGTCTACGGACTTTACGACGCGCATTTAACTTACTCAATTTTTTCACTTCCATGTGATTAACAATGTTGCATATATCAACTTTATTTTTATTTCTCGCTATTGGTTAGTGTGACATCGTCCAGCTATAGATTTTATTGGCCTTTCATCCTCTATTAATTTAAGTCAGTTTGAAACGCATCTTGTTCCTATTACATAATTCATATACAATTGTTCTTTCTGACAGCATTGAATTGCCTTTAGAAATTTGTGTAACAAATCATTCGGGAGCCTTGTATACCACATATGTCAGACCAAGCCTGGAGTATGCAGCCCCAGCATGCATTCTTTACCTTGCTAAACAAAGTTATAGAAAATTCAGAGTATGCCACCAGACTAGTACCAGAGCTAAGAGGTATGAGTTATGAGGAAAGGTTACGGGAATTAAACTTCACGTCTCTGGAAGACAGAAGAGTAAGGGAGACATGGTCACCACCTACAAAATTTTCAGAGAAAGTGACAGGGTGGACAAAGATAAACTATTTAGATTGGGTGGAACACGAACAAGGGAACACAGGTGGAAACTTCGTACCCCAATGAGCCATAGAGATATTAGAAAGATTTTTTCAGTGTCAGAGTAGTTAACAAATGGAATGAAATAGGCAGTGATGTAGTGGAAGCAGACTACACACACTAGAAGGTGAAGGGACGAAGACGTTTCGGTCCGTCCTAGACCAGTCAATGTTCGATCTCAAGTCGATGGATCGACTTGAGAATGGACCAGGACGGACCGAAACGTCTTCATCCCTTCACCTTCTAGTGTGTTACAATCGACTTGAGAATGGTCCAGGATGGACCGAAACGTCGTCGTCCCTTCACCTTCTAGTGTGTGGTCTGGTTAACATTCTTCAGCCACGTTATTGTGACTCATCGCTTGCAGACTACATACACTTTCAAATGCAGATATGATTCAAACCAATTGGCTCAGGAACCTATACACAAGTTGATTGACAATTGAGAAGCGGAACCAAAGAGCTGAAGCTCAACCTCCACAAGTACAACTAGGTAAGTACACGGTATTCACAGTATATTTGTAACACTGGAGCCGGTCGGCCGAGCGGCCAGCACGCTGGACTTGTGATCCTGTGGTCCTGGGATCGATCCCAGGCGCCGGCGAGAAACAATGGGCAGAGTTTCTTTCACCCTATGTCCCTGTTACCAAGCAGTAAAATAGTTACCTGGGTGTTAGTCAGCTGTCACGGGCAGCTTCCTGTGGGTGGAGGCCTGGTCGAGGACCGGGCCGCGGGGACACTAAAGCCCCGAAATCATCTCAAGATAACCTCAAGAAGATAACACAATGCGGCGTAAATAATCGCAATATGTTCGGATAAAAACAACGATAAAATAATCTTCACTTCGTAAAGTTGCGAGACTGGAGATCTCGTTGAATAAAAACTGCTTCTGGAAACTTTCCTTATTAAGGTTACTCAATAGCTCGGTCGATAGAGCTTCGGTCTCACACACGTTGGGTCCAGGGTTCGAGTCTCCAAGAGCCCAGGTGAATGGAGAGATCGTTGAATGAGTGACAGTTCTGATATATATATATAATATATATATATATATATATATATATATATATATATAACGTACACAACAACGATCACAAAAAACATTGATCCAAGTATACGGATAAACCACATTTGAAAAATTTGAGAATGCTGAATGCGTTTTCGGCTCATTTCGCCTTCATCAGAGCAAGATAGACTCTCTATATCTTGCTCTGATGAAGGCGAATTTAGCCGAAAACGCGTTCAGCATTCCCTAATTGTTCAAATGTGGTTTTTTCCGCACCTATATAAATGATAGTATTAGTATTAAATTTTAGTCCAATGTTTTTCCTGCCCGAAACGCTTTGCGTAATAGTGGCTTTAGGCATTGTGTGTACTAGCTGTATCTATAAATCTATTTTTTGTAAAAATTCTTGTATGTATGTACCTTACCTGAATAAACATTTATTTATATTATTATAAATTATTTGTTTTTTAAAATTTTGAGCGACGTAAAAGTCTACGGTCTTTACGACGCGCATTTCATTTACTCTATATTTTCACTTTCTTGCGATTACATTATTGCAATAATGTAATGCAGCGGACGCCATAGTCGTCGTTTCTTGAACTGGCATTCACTTCTCGTGTTAAATAATCCATCCTTTTCTACCCTGTCAATTCCCCTGAGAATTTTGTATGTAGTGATCATGTCTCCCCGGGCTCTTCTGACATCCAGCAATGAGAGTGTCAAGGCATCACTACGACTTATCTGGAATGCCAATTCCACCGGGATCAGGACAGTGATGATCGCGTCTCTCAGAGCCGGATAATACCGTTATCAGTATAGAAACTTAGTTTGCACTATTCAATACAACATCCGGCAGTACTGAATGCTGTTAGTGTTGGACCACGGGACGTCCAGCTCTGAGCACCTCCACTTGCATTCACTCAGCCCCAGCAATTGCATTCACTCAGCTAAAAAAATTGCATTCACTCAGTCCCATCAATTGCATTCACTCAGCCCCATCAATTGCTCTCACTCATCCCCACCACTTGAACTCCCTCAGCCTTATCACTTGCATTCACTCAGTCCCATAAATTGCATTCACTCTGCCCCATCAATTGCATTCACTCAGCCCAACAATTGCATTCACTCAGCCCCATCACTTGAATTTGAAGTGAGACACATCTAGGGCTGTGTCTGAAGTGAGACACATCTAGGGCTGTGTCTGAAGTGAGACACATCTAGGGCTGTGTCTGAAGTGAGACACATCTAGGGCTGTGTCTGAAGTGAGACACATCTAGGGCTGTGTCTGAAGTGAGACACATCTAGGGCTGTGTCTGAAGTGAGACACATCTAGGGCTGTGTCTGAAGTGAGACACATCTAGGGCTGTGTCTGAAGTGAGACACATCTAGGGCTGTGTCTGAAGTAAGACACATCTAGGGCTATGTCTGAAGTGAGACACATCTAGGGCTGTGTCTGAAGTGAGACACATCTAGGGCTGTGTCTGAAGTGAGACACATCTAGGGCTGTGTCTCAAGTGAGACACATCTAGGGCTGTGTCTGAAGTGAGACACATCTAGGGCTGTGTCTGAAGTGAGACACATCTAGGGCTGTGTCTGAAGTGAGACACATCTAGGACTGTGTCTGAAGTGAGACACATCTAGGACTGTGTCTGAAGTGAGACACATCTAGGGCTGTGTCTGAAGTGAGACACATCTAGGGCTGTGTCTGAAGTGAGACACATCTAGGGCTGTGTCTGAAGTGAGACACATCTAGGGCTGTTTCTGAAGTGAGACACATCTAGGGCTGTGTCTGAAGTGAGACACATCTAGGGCTGTGTCTGAAGTGAGACACATCTAGGGCTGTGTCTGAAGTGAGACACATCTAGGGCTGTGTCTTTAGAACTGAAAGACGCAGCATTTGCGCACAAGAAAATCTCAGGTCGCAAGAGCTGTTTTCCGGAAGAAAATTGTTTTACCATCTCTCCCTCCCGCTATGTATATGATGAAACAATTTTTAAAATTAAAAATATCATAAATTTAAAGGAAGTTTCGCACCAACTTTTTGGTCCAAACATTTAACCAATTCAGAATGCAAGACTAAATAAAAAACAAATCTTTTTAACTCAACTTTTGATATTAATAATGACATAAATTGTGAAAAATTAAATTTTTGCGAATATTTTGAAGAGTTTTCATAGTCTCTCTCTCGTCTTCGGCACTATGTAAAGTTTTATGACTCATAAGATGTGCTCTTAAGAGTTCTTGAAGACGCTCTTATAACGCTCCTTGGACACACTCTTCTACACATTATTCATTTTTCATGACACTCTTTACTACTCTGTCTCCCCTGACGCGTTGCTTTACATTGTAAACTTTATTGGGGAAGAATCTTACTATCTTTATTATCTTATCTTATTAGTATCTTTATTCGTTATATCTCTATGAAATATTTATTTTAGCTAAAGAAAAATATTAATGGCTTCGTTTAGTGGAAGAAAACACAGTTTTCAAAATATTTTGCAACTAACGAATCCAATGAACAAATCCACAAGGGCCGTGACGAAGATTCGAACCTGCGTCCGGA
This sequence comes from Procambarus clarkii, assembly GCF_040958095.1. Lineage (NCBI taxonomy): Eukaryota > Metazoa > Arthropoda > Malacostraca > Decapoda > Cambaridae > Procambarus > Procambarus clarkii. The sequence continues at coordinate 14,406,161 of NC_091226.1, read as the reverse complement.
AGCATCATCATAATGTGTGTGTGTGTGTATTATGTTGCATGTTCGGACGCAGGTTCGAATCCTCGTCACGGCCCTTGAGGATTTGTTCATTTGTTGCATCACGTTAGTGTGATCTCTGTGTGTAATAACGAGTCCAATTTATGCGTCTGAACTATTAAGGGGAAAGCACCAAGCCATTACGACTATATAGCACTGGGAAGGGTTCAGGATAAGGATTTGGGATGGGACGGGGGGAAGGAATGGTGCCCCAACCACTAGGACGGTCGGGGATTGAACGCCGACCTGCATGACGCGAGATGACCTGTATTTTTGCGTTTTTTGAGCGTATGCTGTTGTTAATAGGCCTAGATCCGTCATTATTATGACTCCTCGTTATTGGTCATCAGTTCCCATTAACATAAGGGTCGGACTAACTAGTGTGACTCATTGCTCTTCCTCAACCGGAAGCCAACCCATTACATATCACTATTCATATCATCAAAGGGTCATTTACACTCTAATTGGTCATTTACATCATCAGTGAGTCGTCCCATTATTTAGAAGTGTTTGGAAACAAGCAGACGAAGAATCATGTTAGAATAAGCTAAATTGACCAAGCCACACACTAGAAAGTGAAGGGACGAAGACGTTTCGGTCCGTCCTGGACCATTCTCAAGTCGATTATGCTAAGGGAAGTAGGCAAGGCAATAGGCAAGAGAGAGGTGAGGAGAAAAAAATCTTAGAGGAAGAAAAAGCAAGGCAAAAGATACGAAAGGTAAACCTCTCTCTTGCCTATTGCCTTGCCTCCTTCCCTCTTCAAAATCGACTTGAGAATGGTCCAAGATGGACCGAAACGTCTTCGTCCCTTCACTTTCTAGTGTGTGGTCTGGTCAACATACTTCAGCCATGTTATTGTGACTCCTCGTCTGCATAGACTAAGCTACATTCAAATAAAAGAAAATCGTTATAAGGCAGAGGTTAGAAAAACGTAGTTTGATTGGGCAAGTAATCGTCCTAAGCCGTTGACTCAAAGGGTGACACGGGCCAATCAGCTCCTCCCACGTCATGTTGAAGAGAACCAATTAGTCCATGCCACGTCAGCATCACGTCACAGGTGAAGAGGACCAATCGGTGCCTGCCACATCCTCGAAGGATATATATATATATATATATATATATATATATATATATATATATATATATATATATATATATATATATATATTGTGTGTGTGTGTGTGTGTGTAAATCACGAAAAATAAACACGTGATTAAAAATGTGACAGTGTCAGACCACGGAGGAAAATTGTAACAGGAATTTCCTTAAGTACTTTCGTATATTAATACTCCTTCTGAAGATGTATTAATATACGAAAGTACTTAAGGAAATTCCTGTTTCAATTTTCCTCCGTGGTCTGACACTGTCATATATATATATATATATATATATATATATATATATATATATATATATATATATATATGCAACAATGATCACAAAAACACTGATCCAAGTATGCAGAATAACCACATATGAAAAATAGAAAATGCTTAACGCGTTTTCGGCTAATTCGCCTTCATCAGAGCAAAGTAGAATCCTACTTTGAATCATTCTACTAGAATCATCCTAGAATCATTCTACTTTGCTCTGATGAAGGCGAATTAGCCGAAAACGCGTTAAGCATTTTCTATTTTTCATATGTGGTTATTCTGCATATATATATATATATATATATATATATATATATATATATATATATATATATATATATATATTATATATATATATATATATATATATATATAAAATGTGTGTGTGTGCATTTATTTTGTTGGTTACCATTTGGATCAGTTTCCAGACGACAATAAGGCAAAATAAAAAGGTTTATATTGTGTGAATTTCCTCCAAAACTTGCAAATGAAAGGAAATACCCCGCCAACAAACCGTGGTGACAGGAATGCCCAGCGGATGTTGACTTTGCAACAACAATATTGATATATTCCCTTCGCTGTAATTCAGATTTGCAACACTGTACGTGTGACGTTAGCGAATTGTGGGAGGGGAGGGGGGAGTAGGCGGAGTTCCTGGAGGGCTAGAAGACGAATGTCACTCACTATCTTCTATCTTGAGGTTGTCTTGAGATGATTTCGGGGCTTTAGTGTCCCCGCGGCCCGGTCCTCGACCCGGCCTCCACTCCCAGGAAGCAGCCCGTGACAGCTGACTAACACCCAGGTACCTATTTTACTGCTAGGTAATAGAGGCATAGGGTGAAAGAAATTCTGCCCATTGTTTCTCGCCGGCGCCCGAAATCGAACCCGGGACCACAGGATCACAATTCCAGTGTGCTGTCCGCTCGGCCGACCGGCTCCCTATACCATGATACAGTGAAACATTCCACAAAAAACTAATAGAACTGGTTGTGCAATCAATTGTTTACATCTTTATTACCTCCTGGGGGTGGAGGCCTGGTCGAGGACCGGGCCGCGGGGACAATAAAGCCCCGAAATCATCTCAAGATAACCTCAAGATATCCAATATATACCGAAAAGCTGTCAATTGCATAATTTTTAGCGACGAAATCCAGGCAATATTGCAACCATCCAATTTACTAATGAAAGCAATTGATTCAACCTCGTCCTCTATACAAATACATAGGGATATCCTCGTTGCAAGATGCAAGAGTAATTCAGTTGTTTAGCAGTAATCATTAGAATTACCTCTTGTATTGGGTTGGGGCACACACAGGATATCAAGGAGAATAAGCTGACTCGCAGAGACGAGAAACAATCGGTTGAAAACTTTCAGTAACGTGGAGAGAGGAGTGGGGGGAACCTGCTGCATGGGTAACAGCTTCTTCTGCATATCAATCTATCCTGGCGAGGATACTTCTGCCTCGATAGTCCGAGTTCTATTCCATAGTCACTCGTGACTGCTGAATGCTTACTATCTTCATCTCCCTTTCCGACCACAAAGGAATGATTCGAGAATGTGTAAAGTACCAAAATGGTGGATTTATTAGATTCTGATTAACAATACAATAGGAATGATGATTTCTTTATCCCAAATGGACTTCTTTCTGACAAACCAACAAACCATATGAACGCTTAGCTAAGTTTCGTCCATATAGAACCTTCATATATGTAGGCTATAAATTTATCTTTTTAGATATATTTATATCTATAAATATCTCTAAAATATCTTTAGTTGATAGAGCTCGGCCTCTCAGTGTGTCGCGTGCAGTGTACTTCTCCCTATAAATCATGTGTTGGTACATGGCAACCTGTTCCTCTTACAAAGAACGTCGTTTTTCGCACGTATGCGTTACCTAAGACAAAAAAATGATCGTACTAGAAAATGGAAGCGGCTGGCGAAAGTGACGTACTGTCCCGTTTTCTGTTTTGGGTCCTCTGGTAGGTTAGGCGAGACTACTTTAAATTGACCGTTTTCATACGTTTGGGGACTTTAGGAGGACGGGCTGGACTGAGCACTTGGATTTTTTTTTTTTTTTTGAGGGGGGGGGGGGGAAAGAGGCATAGACTCGGTCAAAACCTATCCACTCATCGGCTGAATTTAAGTTCCATAACATAACAAACCAGTTGATCAAACCTAATCTACCTAACCTAAGTGAGCGCCGTCTAAGAGAGAGAGAGAGAGAGAGACCTGCTGCATGGGTAACAGCTTCCCCTTATCAACCTACCCTGGCTTTGCGCCCTGGAGAGGCCACTCCAGACCGACAACCAGAGCCCAACTCCATAGTCTCCTGAGACTGATGGATGCCCACTACTAATTCAAATAAATCAATTTGAAAAACAATAATCACTCTGCTTGTTAGGCAAATCTGGCCTTGCATACTAGGCCAAGTAGTGCATTCTGGCTATTAGGTACGACATAAATATATGGCAACTAATAAAGTAAATATAGTTCCTCACTCAAGTGCTTGGCTTCTCGAGGTTATCTTGAGATGATTTCGGGGCTTTAGTGTCCCCGCGGCCCGGTCCTCGACCAGGCCTCCACCCCCAGGAAGCAGCCCGTGACAGCTGACTAACTCCCAGGTACCTATTTACCGCTAGGTAACAGGGGCATTCAGGGTGAAAGAAACTTTGCCCATTTGTTTCTGCCTCGTGCGGGAATCGAACCCGCGCCTCAGAATTAAGAGTCCTGCGCGCTATCCACCAGGCTACGAGGCCCCCTACGAGGCTTCTGGATAGAATTTTCACATTCAATTCGATTCCATTCAATTCTCTTTTGCTGGAGAGTGATGTTGCTCTCTCTGTGAGTTTAAAATATTCTCTTTTATCAAAAACCTTTACCTCTTTCCTCTGATTTATTTGCACTTTAGCCTCTTTTATTTTCGTTATCTTTCATTTAATACAACAGGCATTTAAGCGAAAATTATTTGATTTAATACAACAGGCATTTAAGCGAAAATTATTTGATTTAATACAACAGGCATTTAAGCGAAAATTATTTGATTTAATACAACAGGCATTTAAACGAAAATTATTTGATATATAATGTTTTGTTATAAATTAGTTCCATGTATTTATGTGGCACTTGTTATTACTAAGATGATTGAGTTATAGGTATGAGCAAAAATTATTCTGTTCCTATAATCCTTAGCATGAGATAAGGTCAGTCTTGAAGTCTAGGTTCTTGTACCATCAAGAACCAGCTGCCTCTGTTCTTGTGCCAGCTGAGGTTCCGGGTTCGATCCCCGGTGGAGGCGGAGACAAATGGACAAACCGTTTCACCCTGATACACCTGTTACCTAGCAGTAAATAGGTACCTGGGAGTTAGACAGCTGCTACAAGCTGCTTCCTGGGGGATGTGTAACAAAAAGGAGGCCTGATCGAGGACCGGGCCGCGGGGACGCTAAACCCCGAAATTCTCTCAAGATAACCTCAAGATAACCTCCCCTTAAACGACCACAAGCATCACCACCACCATTTAAACCACAGCTGTTAACCACACCTCAACCAATACAATTAAAACACCCACCACCATTACAATTGCTTCAACCACTATTCATATACACAAAACACCATCCCACCTGCAAACTAGAAACCAACATAAGGGAGGATCGACTGGGCACCAATCCTAAACAGCTCGCCCTTGTCCACCCAGCAGAAACTGGAGACCTGGAGGGATTGGCGATTCGTATTCCAGGAAAAGCTGGTTAGGTCAGGCTTACCATGAGCTTTGGGGAGAGGGGGTTTGACCTCTGACCTCTAACAAGAGTCAGAGGTCAAAACTCGCCTCTACCACAATCGCTTCAATCACCACAACCCAACCACAAATGCAGCTACCTACACTACAACATTAGTCATTCGTATGTCATTAACGTTCAGCTTCTACAACCATATCAACCACCATTGTTACCACAACTACAACTACTAACCCTCAACTACCACCACCACCACCACCATTACCTCTAACGACACAACTACCCCCAATAACATATTAATTACAGTACGAACACTTCAACTACCATTATCAATACACCTACCTACCTTCCACCCTACAACAATTACAACCCCACCACTACAACATCAACCATCACCAATACAATCACCAATACAATCACCTACACAACATTCAACCTCATGAACCACAACCATGAACCTTAAAGTGAATTTGTTCTATTTTCACAGTTATCAGTACTTTCACAATCGACTTGAGAATGGTCCAGGACGGACTGAAACGTCGTCGTCCCTTCACATTCTAGTGTGTGGTCTGGTCAACATTTCACAGCTATCGTTGGCTTAATCCTCCTCTTATCCGGTCAGCCCCGCAAACCGAACTTGGGGTTGAGCTCGGGCAAGCGGCAACCAGTCCTCGATCTGTGATTGTCCAAGCAGCTACTGACTCCGAAGATACACATATTAAGAATTAAAAATCAATTTTTTCTCACGTGTAAATTAACACAATTACATATTAAAATTTGGTGTGTAGTTAGCCCTAAATTGGGCGAGGTTAGGTGCTTAGGTTCAGTTTGTAATTACTGATGTTTGTGGTACGTGGGAGCGAAGGACGTGAGCAAAGTACTTTTCGAGAAAAGTACTTTTTTCAGAAAAGTACTTTTTCAGAAAAGTGCTTTTCAGAAAAGTACTTTTTCAGAAAAGTGCGTTTCAGAAAAGTACTTTTTTCAGAAAAGTACTTTTTTCAGAAAAGTACTTTTTTCAGAAAAGTACTTTTTTCAGAAAAGTACTTTTTTCAGAAAAGTACTTTTTTCAGAAAAGTACTTTTTTCAGAAAAGTACTTTTTTCAGAAAAGTACTTTTTTCAGAAAAGTACTTTTTTCAGAAAAGTACTTTTTTCAGAAAAGTACTTTTTTCAGAAAAGTACTTTTTTCAGAAAAGTACTTTTTTCAGAATAGCACTTTTTTTCAGAAAAGTCATACATCAGTTATGAATCGTGAGTAAAGCGTCTCTCTCACTCATAAACAGTGAGACTGATGAGTCGTTTGATGATCCTGCTACCAAACAATTCACGAGTAAAACAATTTACACTCGAATTGTGACATTTGTTTACAAGGACTGACTGTAGCATCATTCAACAGTTAACTCATCCACCAGTTAAGTACAGCCAGTTAATTTACAGAAAAACAAGAAATTAACGTTTATAAACAATGTTTAAATTCTCTTTGCCCCCCTTGTTGTGAAGAGAGGGTTAAAAAGAGAATTATATCTGACGATATAATTTATTTAAGGTCTTTGGAGGCGGGCACGCATGCGCGTTTGAGAGCGCGGGTGAGATAGAAAGAGAATTAATTTAAATCTATTCATTGTGGGGGGGATTTTTGGCGCTTCGGTTGACGCTGGCTGCCGCATACTCGACACTTGCTAAATTATCAATTTACGCTTGACAGCCGCATGCGGAAGGCAGTTATGTACACAAAAGGTAATGTGTGTGTGTGTGCTATTGGACCTGAGCAAAGGGAGGGAGGGGGGGGGGGGATTTGAGTGTGTGTGTGTGTGTACTCACCTAATTGTACTCACCTAATTGTGCTTGCGGGGGTTGAGCTCTGGCTCTTTGGTCCCGCCTCTCAACCGTCAATCAACTGGTGTACAGATTCCTGAGCCTATTGGGCTCTATCATATCTACACTTGAAACTGTGAATGGAGTCAGCCTCCACCACATCACTTCCTAATGCATTCCATTTGCTAACTACTCTGACACTGAAAAAGTTCTTTCTAACGTCTCTGTGATATGTGTGTATGTGTGTGTGTGTGTGTGTGTGTGTGTGTGTGTGTGTGTGTGTGTGTGTGTGTGTGTGTACTCACCTATTTGTGCTTGCGATGGTTGAGCTCTGGCTCTTTGGTCCCGCCTCTCAACTGTCAATCAACTGGTGTACAGATTCCTGAGCCTACTGGGCTCTATCATATCCTCTGTGTGTGTGTGTGTGTGTGTGTGTGTGTGTGTGTGTGTGTGTGTGTGTGTGTGTGTGTGTGTGTGTGTTATCGTCCAGGGAAACGATTTGATTGATCAAATGATTTGATTTGACTGACCAACTACTGGAATAAGAGTTATAGGTGATTCAACCCATTCTATTCCTCTCGCTGGGTCTTATCCACACAAGGTAATCACACTAGCATTCCTTCGTCAGTCTCAGGAGACTATGGAGTTGGGCTCTGGTTGTCGGTCTAGAGTGGCCTCTCCAGGGCGCAAAGCCAGGGTAGGTTGATACGGAGAAGCTGTTACCCATGCAGCAGGTCCCCCCTTCCCTTGCTTGGCACGGCTTATTATCATAGTATTAGAGAACCTTTCCAGTCTTCCCATGTCCCTAACAGCAAACTGGCTGTTAAACCAGCTGTCGAACCCCTGTTTAAGAATGAAATAAGCACAAGACGTTCAAGCTTTTCTTGAACCTAATCGGTCATTACGTTCTAAGGGTAAAGACTCGAACCAGCGATCTTAGTATTCCCAGCCCTACATCTTGCCCCTATACGACGATATGGTATAAGTTGGTCACCCTAGGATTCCTTTTTCACAGGAAAAAGATAAGATTCAGTAAGAGGCTGATTCAGATTCAGATAGATAAGATTCAATAAGAGGCTGATTCAGATTCAGATAGATAAGATTCAGTAAGAGGCTGAGAGCCTCTTACTGAATCTTATCTAAGTTTTACATGCACTCTTCATGCACTCTGTAGTAAGTAAAGAAGTTCTTCAAACGCTTCAGCTTCAAATACACAAAGAAATCAGACTACATAAGAGTGGGGGGGGTGGGGGAGGATGTAAAACCTGTACTGACTTCAGTAAAAGCCTACGGACTTCGTGTGCATTCAGTGAAGTCCCAGGTCGTGTATCTTCATATGTGGTACAGGAGTAAATGTTACAAGGACTCCAGTTCGCTGGTTCGAATCCCCACTCATTGTTCTAATTCATTTTCTCATATAAATCCCGTTAGTGTGGTTTTGTGTGAATAATTATTAGCATATTATTAGTAACATTATTATTAACATTAACTTCATGTCAGTTATTCATATTAAACATCATGAGAAAATTATGAAAATAAAGGCTCAATATAAGTTTTGTATGAAATTCCTTTATTTAGGTTCGTTAAGAGCAGAAAGAGAATGTTGGCCACTGAATATTCCTGTTAATTTGCATATAAAAGGGAACTGTTTGGAGACATGACAAGACTGTAAGACTGAAATTTGGTAGAGAGAGAGAGAGAGAGAGAGGGAATTGTCAGGGGAAAGCATCAAGTCATTACGACTATATAGCACTGGGAAGGGGTTAGAATAATGCTTTGAGATGGGACGGGGGGGGAAAGGAATGCTGCCCAACCACTTGTGGATGCTCGGGGACTGAACGCCGACCTGCATGAAGCGAAACCGTTGCTCTACCGTCCACCCCCAAGTGGTTGGGCAGAGAGAGAGAGAGAGAGAGAGAGAGAGGGAGAGGGAGAGAGAGAGAGAGAGAGAGAGAGAGAGAGAGAGAGAGAGAGAGAGAGAGAGAGAGAGAGAGAGAGAGAAACAGTGATTAAAACAAAACATTGAGAAAATGACGTACCAATGACAGTAAGATTGACTCTGGTCGTCTTGGTTGGGTGGAGACGGAAGTCGACGCGGCAAGTATACAGACCCTGATCTTGCTTCGTCAGTCCCACCACCCTCAGCATCGCCGGTGAAGAAGTTGTCTCCAACATCGCTCGTCTCCCCAGTTGTGTTTCGTCCGACCAGTGGGTCTGCTCGTCCGAGCGCTCGTCTAGCCTGAAAGCGGAAAAAAAATCCGTATGTGACGGGTCAATAATTTCCTGCAGGCAAGCTAACATAGCTTTGCCGGCTGCAAATATTTAGCTTTTACATGTTTCTCTAGTTGTCAGGGAAGCTGTTGACAATGTTGTAAATATCAAACCGCTGGATTTCCTGCCTCCAGGCTTGCCTGTCAGGCTTGGTGTTGATGCCTCCAGGCTTGCCTGTCAGGCTTGGTGTTGGTGCCTCCAGGCTTGCCTGTCAGGCTTGGTGTTGATGCCTCCAGGCTTGCCTGTCAGGCTTGGTGTTGATGCCTCCAGGCTTGCCTGTCAGGCTTGGTGTTGATGCTTCCAGGCTTGCCTGTCAGGCTTGGTGTTGATGCCTCCAGGCTTGCCTGTCAGGCTTGGTGTTGATGCCTCCAGGCTTGCCTGTCAGGCTTGGTGTTGATGCCTCCAGGCTTGCCTGTCAGGTTTGGTGCTGATGCCTCCAGGCTTGCCTGTCAGGCTTGGTGTTGATGCTTCCAGGCTTGCCTGTCAGGCTTGGTGCTGATGCCTCCAGGCTTGCCTGTCAGGCTTGGTGTTGATGCCTCCAGGCTTGCCTGTCAGGCTTGGTGCTGATGCCTCTATCTGTCCTTATCACCCGTTTCTGCCTGAAAAGTCTAATATACAAATATATATTAGTGAACAAATCCACAAGGGCCGTGATGAAGGTTCGAACCTATGTGTGTGATGTTTCCGGGACACTATTTCCTTGTTAACCAATTTACCATAAGGAACATAAATTGGTTAAAGAGATGACCAAGTAGCAGGCATCCATCAGTCTCAGGAGACTATGGAGTTGCGCTCTGATTGTCGGTCTGGAGTGGCCTCTCCAGGGTGAAAATCCAGGGTAGGTTGATACTGGGGAGAAGCTGTTACCCATGCAGCAGGTGTATTAAGCCAGGTATCCCAGTCGTAGGAAAACAGGGAACACCATACAATTGATTTATCATTGGAAGGTTCAATACTCTCTCCTCAAGCCGATAAATACAAGCATTGTACAAACACAAGCTTTAAGCTGCCTTAAGCTTTGGGACGTGCCACGCTGAAGCTGTCAGGCATGAAAGAGAGTTTTTCAAAGTTAGGTAAAATACGTTTAAGTGATATATTTTGGTCTGAAAGAATATAGCGTTTTATTGAAGACAATTTTGTATTTAATTTTAAAACAATGTCTCTAAATTATTTTCATTTAGGGATGTGGCGATCCCATCAGCTTGCAAATAGGGGGATACAAAAAGCTCCCCATTCTCAGTATTGCAGGGAAATAGGGCAGAGATAGAATTGTCAGGGGAAAGCACCAAGCCATTACGACTATATAGCACTGGGAAGGGGGGTCAGAATAAGGATTTGGGATGGGACGGGGGGAAAGGAATGGTGCCCAACCGCTTACTGGACAGTAAATACATAGAAAAAAAGAGTAGTTATAAGGAAGAGAGACTAATAGGCACAAGAGGAGTGATGCGAAAAATATTTGTAAGCTGAATTATAGAGTAATTATCTATAATTCTATATAAAGTCTTATGGAATTAATATAAAAAAGATTGTCGCATCGGTACGGAATTTTAATTACAATGTGTTACTTAAATTGTAAATGTAGAGGAGACCCTCAGAAATATACAATGAGGTGTATAATTATTGCAAAGTATAGAATGTGTATAATGAAAGATATCTTAATCACAAATGCATTTATTCTGAACAAAGATATCAAACAAACTATTCCTAGCGTCACATTAATTTTGAAAGGCGAAAGGATATATTCCTGACATATAAGATTTGTAGAGGATTATCTGGATGAATTCTTCATCATATAAGTGTGGCTTTTAAGATACGATCATTCAGCTCTTATCTGTTAGAGTATAATTTGTAATTGGGTGTTTGTCTCTCTCAGGGATGTAAGTTGTTAAATGTTAAAACATATTAGGTTTATTGAAAGCTGGCAGTAATTGAGAAGCAAAATATTGCAAAGAATGTGTTTGAAATGCTTGCAGAAGCAAGCGAGAATTGACTGGATAGGAATAAGATTGACCTGTGTTTCATTAAGTGATTTATAAGTTTGAGTGAATGTATTATGGTGATTGTGAAGAAAGCTTGAGTGAATGCACTGTACTGATTGTGAAGAAAGCTTGAGTGAATGCACTGTACTGATTGTGAAGAAAGCTTGAGTGAATGCACTGTACTGATTGTGAAGAAAGCTTGAGTGAATGCACTGTACTGATTGTGAAGAAAGCTTGAGTGAATGCACTGTACTGATTGTGAAGAAAGCTTGAGTGAATGCACTGTACTGATTGTGAAGAAAGCTTGAGTGAATGCACTTTGTTGACCGAAACGTCGTCGTCCCTTCACCTTCTAGTGTGTGGTCTGGTCAACATACTTTAGCCACGTTATTGGGACTCATCGCCTGCGTATATTAAAATGTATGAATCAATGTTAAGTGTTCCCAGTATCATAACATTTTAGAAGAATGAGAGGAACAGTTTGGTGGGATGAGAAGGTAATATTAAAGAATTAATGAAAAGAAAATGCATAGATTTTATGAATATAAAATGAACGAAAGAGAGAGGAGGAAAAATTGGAAACATGATGAGAGGAAAAGGTCTGTGAAAATTTTGTAAACAGAGAACAAAAGAGGAGACAAGGAAAAATATAATATAATTTATTCTGAAAACAGGATGTTTTTTCGTAAATAGGAAATTGTAACGAGAAGATTTGTATATGGATTAATGGGAACGTTCAATTAGAATGATAATTGATGAAGAGGAGATTGAAAGAAAATATCTTGACAATTCTAATGCAGAAATTTTCAAACTTTCTCAGCTTCCAGCACATTGAACAAGATGCAGAAATTTTTAAGACACCATAATTTTTAAGGAGACTGTTTTCAATATATATATTAAAAACAGTATTAAGATTGTGTTTAAAAGTTCAATTAGTAAAATTTAAATCATAGTTTGTGTTAATAATATTCATAGATTTCTAAATATTTGTTTTGAAATCCAAATGAACCCTTGTCGCAACTCACCAAAGTACATATGTATTTGTATGTATATATGTATGTATAAATATAAGTATATCCTATCTGACTCTACCCATTGCTCTTGTAAGAAAACTTCCACATAGAGAAACAGCAATAGGTAAGTCCAACCTTGTACCCTAGACATTCTCCCAATTTAATAGGATTTTAAGGGGTTTTCAAAAGCCTTTCATCCCAGACACAAATAAAACGACTTTACTAAAGGTTTATGTTAACAATAAGATATCAACAGAGGTTTTTTCAGGCATAATCGTTTTTTTTTAATAAACTTTTAAGCTCAAAAGAGGTCAAAGGTCACATTTCGAACTTGTAAGCTTCAGCTAGTTATTATAGATATTAAATTACTGCCTGATGTTCGCATTGATAATTCGTCAGGTCGCTGGGATTATATAGGATTATCCTACGTTAATCCTTTGCTTGCTGTAGTGTGCTATGTTGTTTAATAATACAGTGTTGTATTTTATTCTGCACGGTGTTGTAGCGTGATTCTCCTCTACTATAGTGTATTTTCTTGTATTATTATGCCCGGTTATGCAGTGTGTTGTGTTATCCTGTATTAAAGTTTGTATTATTTTGTTCCTTGTCCTATGATGTCCTGCAGTATAGTGTATTTTATTGTATTAAGTCTGGTGTTGTAGTGTTGCGTGTTCAGATCGTTGTTGCAGTTCAAAGTTGAACAGTATTCTTAGTATTATTACAATGTTATTTTAGGGTAAACATTTGTCTGTATTAAATGAACATTGTATTGTATTGAATGCTTGTATTGAATGTTGTATTTTGCTTGTATTTTGAATTCCTAGTGATAATACATCACTTTGTATCGTAATACTGAGCCTGCGACGAACCAGGATAGGGGAGGGATAATCAGTGCCTAACCCCACCCCCCCACCACCCTCTTTTCCTCTATTCCTCCTTTCCCGTCCCTCCCCGTCCCTCCCCTTCCTCTCCCCTATCCCTACCAATCCTCATCCTAAGCCATTCCAAGTGCTATGTAGTCGTAATGGCTTGGCGCTTTCCCCCCCTGATAATTCACCCTTCCACTATGCCTATGTTTTTTCCCTTTCCCTACCCTTCCCCTCCCCCCGCTTTACCCCTTTATATATATATATATATATATATATATATATATATATATATATATATATATATATATATATATATGTCGTACCTAGTAGCCAGAACGCACTTCTCAGCCTACTATGCAAGGCCCGATTTGCCTAATAAGCCAAGTTTTCATGAATTGTTTTTCGACTACGTAACCTACCTAACCTAACTTTTTCGGCTACCTAACATAACCTATAAAGATAGGTTAGGTTAGGTTAGGTAGGGTTGATTAGGTTCGGTCATATATCTACGTTAATTTTAACTCCAATCAAAAAATTGACCTCATATATAATGAAATGGGTAGCTTTA
>NC_091226.1:14332502-14387502 GCF_040958095.1 Procambarus clarkii | reverse complement strand
TTAAAAAGAGGAAATTTTGCATTAATGAGTATTGTCATATATCAACGAGAAATTCCACAGGAGCCGTGATGTGGATTCGAACCTGTACGCTGGGTATTCCCAGATCGTAAACTGAGCCGATTCGACCGAACACTTACAGTGGGTGAGCGCGTAAATGCGGAAATCTTAAGAGCTGTGAGTATGAGATTTTAAGATTTGGGGTAAGATTGTGTTTCGGAGAGGCTGCAGGATCCAGTAAGTTTAGAAGAACTTCGGCTTCAACTCTTTTAACCCTGTCGTAGCTCAGTCGGTTAAAGACAGCGTCTGGGATGCTCACAGACGTAGGTTCGAATCCTCGTCACGGCCCTTGTGGAAAGATTATGGTGACTTGTGAGTGTGTGGCGGTAATCCATATTAATAGGAGTACTTGTGCAGGCATTCCCTGGAAACACAAACCGAAATTGTCTCTATTTTCCGCTTGTTACAACTTGTAATAAAGTTGTTACATTTTGGCTTAACGTGTTTATGACGTATTAGAACGTTGTTACAACTTGCTATATTGGTTGTTATAACTGGTTAGGAGGTGTTAAAACTTGTTCGAACGTTGTACCAACGTCGTAGTTTCGCTGTGTGTTTGGCGGGTTGTCAATTACCATGACAGTCCTCTCATGGGGTAAACTCCAGCTCCTGGACCCCACTTGTAAGCAGCAGAGTATAGAGCAGTTTTGTATTATTATTTTTCTCTTAAACACTCTAGTAATGTTGCCATGTATGTTAAGGAAGTGGCAACCCAAACAGTAGGAGTGACCAAACTCACCAGAATCTTTCTCTAGTCAGTTTGGAGACTGTGGAGAGTCCCTCTGGTCAGTTTGGAGACGTGGAGAGTCCCTCTGGTCAGTTTGGAGACAGTGGAGAGTCCCTCTGGTCAGTTTGGAGACTATGGAGAGTCCCTCTGGTCAGTCTGGAGACTGTGGAGAGTCAGTCTCTCCCTCTTACCCATCCGGAAAGCTGACAGACTCTCCTGATCTAAATATCATAACCCAACCTGCTTCCTACTCAAGACACTCACATAAGCGAGAGTAGAGTGGACAGAGAAGTCTCTGCTGACTTAGGAAGGTCAACAAAGCCTCTTGAAGAAGACCAGGACGATTGTGTGATCTTGTTGCTTAAAAATCCACAAGTTCCGTGACGAAGGTTCGAATGCATTTGACGCATCACGCTATTCCGGTCGGCCGTGCGGACAGCACGCTGGACTTGTGATCTGGTGGTCCTGGGTTCGATCCCAGGCGCCGGCGAGAAACAATGGGCAAAGTTTCTTTCACCCTATGCCCCTGTTACCTAGCAGTAAATAGGTACCTGGGTGTTAGTCAGCTGTCACGGGCTGCTTCCTAGGGGTGGAGGCCTGGTCGAGGACCGGGCCGCGGGGACACTAAAGCCCCGAAATCATCTCAAGATAACCTCAAGATCTGTAACTTTCGTGTTCTGACATTTTAAATGGCTACTCTTTCCTGGTTGAGCAAATATTATTCTTTCTGTTGACCAGACCACACACTAGAAAGTGAAGGGACGACGACGTTTCGGTCCGTCCTGGACCATTCTTAAGTCGATTTTGATAAGGGAATGTTGTTAAAGATTTAGCTACTCAGGACGAAGTGTCCATGTAGCACGGGCTATGGTGAGCCCGTAAGATAAGGGAAAGAGGCAAAGCAAGAGAGAGGTAAAGAGATGACAATCTTAGAGGAAGAAAAGGCAAGGTAAAAGGTATGAAAGGTAAACCCCTCTCTTGCCTATTGTCTTGCTTCCTTCCCTTAGCAAAATTGACTTGAGAATGGTCCAGGACGGACCGAAACGTCGTCGTCCCTTCACCTTCTAGTGTGTGGTCTGGTCAACACATTTCAGCCACGTTATTGTGACTCCTCGTCTGCATTAATATATCTCCCTGAGCAGTTTGGAGAACATGAAAGGAACATGAAAATTGCAACTTTATTTGTTGTAAATCTGAGTCTTCACCCTAGTAAAATGATCAAGTTGTTTCGTAGAGGTGACCACAGGATTTCCAATACCCAGACTTTCTGTTTTCAAAAGGGGGAAGGGAACAATGCGCCTCACATCAGTACTTTGAAAGACCTTTGGTCATATGCAGGCGATGAGTCACAATAACGTGGCTGAAGTATGTTGACCAGACCACAAACTAGAAGTTGAAGGGACGACGACGTTTCGCTCCGCCCTGGACCATTCGAAATGTCGTCGTCCTTTCAACTTCTAGTGTGTGGTCTGGTCAACGCCTTTGGTCATTTTGCAACTACAACAAGCTACAACTGTCCAGTTTAGAAAGTCCAGGATTGGACTTGTTGCCTGGCTGTAAGGAAGAGCATTTCTCAGTTGAAAGAATTGGAAGTAATATTCAAGATTTTTTGGAATTCGGGAAAATGATTGTGGATTATAACTAGTGGAGAGGACATGTGATTTATTGACATTCGTCTTAGTGCTTTATCTCGGTTATTCTTAACTCTTGAGAGGTGTTCTTAACTCTTGAAGGTTGTTCTTAACTCTTGAGAGGTGTTCTTAACTCTTGAAGGTTGTTCTTAACTCTTGAGAGGTGTTCTTAACTCTTGAGGGGTGTTCTTAACTCTTGAGGGGTGTTCTTAACTCTTGAGAGGTGTTCTTAACTCTTGAGGGGTGTTCTTAACTCTTGAGGGTTATTCTTAACTCTTGAGAGGTGTTCTTAACTCTTGAGAGGTGTTCTTAACTCTTGAGGGGTGTTCTTAACTCTTGATAGTTGCTCTTAACTCTTGAGGGGTGTTCTTAACTCTTGAGAGGTGTTCTTAACTCTTGATAGTTGCTCTTAACTCTTGAGGGGTTGTACTTAACTCTTGAGGGGTTGTACTTAACTCTTGAGAGGTGTTCTTAACTCTTGAGGGGTGTTCTTAACTCTTGATAGTTGCTCTTAACTCTTGAGGGGTTGTACTTAACTCTTGAGGGGTTGTACTTAACTCTTGAGGGGTTGTACTTAACTCTTGAAGATTGTTCTTAACTCTTGAAGGTTGTTCTTAACTCTTGAAGGTTGTTCTTAACTCTTGAAGGTTGTTCTTAACTCTTGAAGGTTGTACTTAACTCTTGAGGGGTTGTACTTAACTCTTGAGGGGTTGTACTTAACTCTTGAGGGGTTGTACTTAACTCTTGAAGGTTGTTCTTAACTCTTGAAGGTTGTTCTTAACTCTTGATAGTTGCTCTTAACTCTTGAGGGGTTGTACTTAACTCTTGAAGATTGTTCTTAACTCTTGAAGGTTGTTCTTAACTCTTGAAGGTTGTACTTAACTCTTGAAGGTTGTACTTAACTCTTGAGGGGTTGTACTTAACTCTTGAGGGGTTGTACTTAACTCTTGAGGGGTTGTACTTAACTCTTGAAGGTTGTTCTTAACTCTTGAGAGGCTGTTCTTAACTCTTGAAGGTTGTTCTTAACTCTTGAAGGTTGTTCTTAACTCTTGAAGGTTGTTCTTAACTCTTGAAGGTTGTTCTTAACTCTTGAAGGTTGTTCTTAACTCTTGAAGGTTGTTCTTGACTCTTGAAGGTTGTTCTTAACTCTTGAAGGTTGTTCTTAACTCTTGAAGGTTGTACTTAACTCTTGAGGGGTTGTACTTAACTCTTGAGGGTTGTTCTTAACTCTTGAAGGTTGTTCTTGACTCTTGAAGGTTGTTCTTCACTCTTGAGAGGCTGTTCTTAACTCTTGAGAGGCTGTTCTTAACTCTTGAGGGTTGTTCTTAACTCCTGAAGGTTGTTCTTAACTCTTGAATGTTGTTTTTTAACTCTTGAGAGGCTGTTCTTAACTCTTGAATGTTGTTCTTAACTCTTACAGACGTTTGTCGTCTAAGTGTCCTTAACTCTTAATTGCTTTAAAATGTTAAGAAAATTTAGTGGTATGGTTAATTACAAATATTAATATTTTTTTAAATAAACTCACTAATTGTAATCTGAAAGAATATTTTTCTGTTTTAATTACTACTCAGCAATTAGTTTATTTGTCTGATATATATATATATATATATATATATATATATATATATATATATATATATATATATATATATATATATATATACATACTCAGTCGTCCTGCCTCCGAAGATACTTATGAGTGCTTTGGCGAAACACGTCCTTTAGTAACATGCGTTAGCTCTATTAAAATTTAACAATTATAACTGGTTAATGTTTTAAACTTCTAAAGAAAAAGAATATGAAAAATATAGAATTTTCTAAAATAATTTGTTCAACCTCTTTCAGTCATATGTGTGTGTGTTTGCAGTGAGAGATATATTGTCGTAATCAAATTTTACTCTATGCAATTGCTTGCAATAAGGTGCATATAATTTCCTTTCTCATGCACGTGCAAGTGAAACACATTCCATCGTCAATCGTGAAAGATCCCATCAATTATCATTAGCTGAGGCAATGTCCTCACGCTAATTAGCGGAGAGACTATCAACTACCGCCATCAATTTCACTTGTTTACAGGTGAGTGTGTGTCTATTTGCAATCGTTTGGTCCGCCTCTTCGTCATGTTCCAACCAATTGTCGCTGAGTGCTAGTTTGCCTGTTGTTAATTTCACGCATAGATACCTTGGGCCAGATTCACGAAAGCACTTACGCAAGAACTTACGAACCTGTGGCCAGATTCACGAAGCAGTTACGCAAGCAGTTACGAACGTGTCCATCTTTCCTCAATCTTTAACGGCTTTGGTTACATTTATTAAACAGTTTACAAGCATGAAAACTTGCCAATCAACTGTTGTTATTGTTATAAACAGCCTCCTGGTGCTTCGGAGCTCATTAACTGTTTAATAATTGTAAACAAAGCCGCCAAAGATTGAGGAAAGATGTACAGGTTCGTAAGTGCCTGCGTAAGTGCTTTAGTGAATCTGGCCCCTGCTTAACAGCTGTTCCTCTTTGCCTTTGCCATTGCAATAAATCAAATTCCTAATTACCAGTGGCTGAGGAAATTCTTGCCTCACGTCTAAGTCAATTTCTAAAAACTACTAATTAGAGTAACAGCAATTTCTGTCGTCTAATGTTGCATTGATGCTCTTCAATAAAGCGAGATAGGAGAAATATCATCCGTCGTCTTTGCAATCTTGAGGTTATCTTGAGATGATTTCGGGGCTTTTAGTATCCCCGCGGCCCGGTGCTCGACCAGGCCTCCACCCCCAGGAAGCAGCCCGTGACAGCTGACTAACTCCCAGGTACCTATTTACTGCTAGGTAACAGGGGCATTCAGGGTGAAAGAAACTTTGCCCATTTGTTTCCGCCTCGTGCGGGAATCGAATCCGCGCCACAGAATTACGAGTCCTGCGCGCTATCCACCAGGCTACGAGGCTCCCTCGTAGGGTAAAGGGTAAAATATTGGACAAAAATGTGAATGTTTCACTAGCCACTCAAAATGGATGAGATAACCAAGCCAACATTTCCGGATTATTAATTGCAGTGACTGGAATTAGATTACATTGCATGGAGACGATACGAGCCTGCAGATTTGGGGATTACATTGCACAACACACTGCAGAGTTGGGGATTACTTTGCACAACACACTGCAGAGTTGGGGATTACACTGCACAACACACTGTAGAGTTGGGGATTACTTTGCACAACACACTGCAGAGTTGGGGATTACATTGCACAACACACTGCAGAGTTGGGGATTACTTTGCACAACACACTGCAGAGTTGGGGATTACATTGCACAACACACTGCAGAGTTGGGGATTACATTGCACAACACACTGCAGAGTTGAGGATTACTTTGCACAACACACGGACCTGCAGAGTTGTGGATTTACAACGGGATGTAGAGGTGATACCGTAGATTTCAATATATGAGTTGTGTTCTACGGCAGATGTGGATTAATAGCTGCTCTAATAATTCGGGATTTGGAAAAAATTATCCATTCTTGTTGTCGGTTATAGAATAATCTTCAGGGTTGTGAATATCTGAAGATAGCAGGTTATCTTGAGATGATTTCGGGGCTTTAGTCGAGGACCGGGCCGCGGGGACACTAAAGCCCCGAAATCATCTCAAGATAACCTCAAGATAGAGTGAAAATTATAAAAAGATTCTTTCACGAACGTGAGAAAAAATATGAAATAAGTACGAGAAGGCCGAGCAGCCTTAACGAGCGGCTTCGTAAAGTGGGAGATGAAGACACCTGGCTCTCAGACGATAACAGTTAATTAGGAAGCAGGTGGAGGGAAGCTGACTACCTGGAAAGACGTCTCCATGGAAGCCTACCTCATGACCAAGACGCAGACTGGAGCCTCTTGGGTAACAAGGCAACCCGTTCTCGCACTTGCTTATAGTCAATATTGGCTTATTTAATAAGTGCATATGTGACATACTAATTGGTTGTGAATATTTTAGTTTACCTTGAAAAGCTTCATAGAAAACACCGACCTCACCTAGCCTTCTTAGTATGTTAAGATAAGCATCTTATTGCTTCTTAATTACAATTATTACTTAACCTATCAATGGTATAACTTAAGTAATAATTGTAATTACGAAGCAATAAGATGCTTATCTTAACATACTAAGAAGGTTAGGTAAGGTCGGTGTTTTCTATGAAGCTTTTCAAGGTAAACTAAAATATTCACAACCAATTAGTATGTCACATATGCACTTATTAAATAAGCCAATATTGACTATAAGCAAGTACGAGAACGGGTTGAACAAGGCCATTGAAGGTGATTCTTCGTCTTCAGGGTTGTGATAACCAAACTACAACTTAGTAGAGGTTATCTTGAGGTTATCTTAAGATTTCGGGGCTTAGCGTCCCCGCGGCCCGGTCCTCGACCAGGCCTCATTTTTTTGTTACACATCCCCCAGGAAGCTGTCCGTAGCAGCTGTCTAACTCCCAGGTACCTATTTACTGCTAGGTGAACAGGAGGCATCAGGGTGAAAGAAACTGCCTATTTATTTGTACCTCCACCGGGGATCGAACTCGGGGCGGAGGGATGGGGGGGAAAGCTTTTGATCTTAAATAAAGACCGAAATCTGGTTCAAAATCTTGTCCAAAGAGTCGCATCGTACCTCAGGCAGCGGGTACACGAGTTGATTGACAGTTGAGAGGCGGGACCAAAGAGCCGAAGCTCAACCTTCCGCAAAGTACAACTAGTTGAGTACTCATCTCTAACATCACACATTTCTCAAATTTCATCTTTTTTTCAATTTTGTTGTTTTTTATAAAACACAAATGCATATTGTAAACACAAATTAAACCCCATTGTATAATGTGTAAACAATTTTGAAGCAAGAAAGTCACATGTGTTTGACGCCAGAGTTCGCCTGGTAATTACTGTCATTTGCTCTCTGTTAATGACTCTCTGTTTATGGAGACATTGCAGGAATATTCCTGTCTCCGTTGCAGGAATATTGGAAATTTCTCTAACGGCGGGCATGCAGAGCTCTGCTTCCACTCAGAGAGCTCCCTGAGTGGCTGTGGAGCCAGCCACTCAGGAAGAACCCTGAGTGGCTGGCTCTGCAGAGCTAAAGTTTGTATAGCTTTAAATCCCCTCATGTTAGCCTTCCTGACAGTTAGTGGGAAGTTGGGACTCTCGCCTCTATTGCTTCTAGAGTCTCGCTCGGGTTGTGTGAGATTTCTGAAGTGGCTGTTTCCCCCTTCTCAGTTGGTTCGACTCTCCTGGGGGGGAGAGGGGGGGGGTTTTAAGCGTGTGTGGGGTCAGGTCTACAGTGGCTGGCACTGTTGTGACACTGGCACGGCTGACACCACATATGTAGTGACACTGCCACAGCTGACACCTCATATCTTGTAAAATTGGCACAGTCGACATGAGAAGGATAAGTTCTGACACTGACAGAGTTGACAAGTTCTGACACTGACAGAGCTGACAAGTTCTGACACTGACAGAGCTGACACTGATAGAGATGACAACTTCTGACACTGACACACAGACAACTTGACACTGACAGAACTAACACCCTAAACAATGCAACACCAACCAACACTGCCCTCCACCCAACACTCTCCTCCACCCAACACTGCCCTCCACCCAACACTCCTCCACCCAACACTGCCCTCCACCCAACACTGCCCTCCACCCAACACTGCCCTCCACCCAACACTGCCCTCCACCCAACACCGCCCTCCACCCAACACTCCCCTCCACCCAACACTGCCCTCCACCCAACACCGCCCTCCACCCAACACCGCCCTCCACCCAACACTCCCCTCCACCCAACACTGCCCTCCACCCAACACTGCCCTCCACCCAACACTCCCCTCCACCCAACACTGCCCTCCACCCAACACCGCAAGGTTGCTACTCCACATACGAGGTGAAAATTCCAAATACTGAGATCAAAGGTATGACAACACACATAATTAGTTTATAAAAGCAATGGATCAACACGCTGCAACATAAATTCTTTGCATTAGCAGCATGCAATGATGCACAACTGATGCGTTGACGGGTTATACAACAGAGACAGATGCGTTGACGGTTATACAACAGTGACAGATGCGTTGACGGTTATACAACAGTGACAGATGCGTTGACGGTTATACAACAGAGACAGATGCGTTGACGGGTTATACAACAGTGACAGATGCGTTGACGGTTATACAACAGTGACAGATGCGTTGACGGGTTATACAACAGTGACAGATGCGTTGACGGTTATACAACAGAGACAGATGCGTTGACGGGTTATACAACAGTGACAGATGCGTTGACGGGTTATACAACAGTGACAGATGCGTTGACGGGTTATACAACAGTGACAGATGCGTTGACGGGTTATACAACAGTGACAGATGCGTTGACGGTTATACAACAGAGACAGATGCGTTGACGGTTATACAACAGTGACAGATGCGTTGACGGTTATACAACAGTGACAGATGCGTTGACGGGTTATACAACAGTGACAGATGCGTTGACGGGTTATACAACAGTGACAGATGCGTTGACGGGTTATACAACAGTGACAGATGCGTTGACGGTTATACAACAGTGACAGATGCGTTGACGGTTATACAACAGTGACAGATGCGTTGACGGTTATACAACAGTGACAGATGCGTTGACGGGTTATACAACAGTTAGAAACAGATGCGTTGACGGGTTATACAACAGTGACAGATGCGTTGACGGGTTATACAACAGTTAGAAACAGATGCGTTGACGGGTTATACAACAGTGACAGATGCGTTGACGGGTTATACAACAGTGACAGATGCGTTGACGGTTATACAACAGTGACAGATGCGTTGACGGGTTATACAACAGTGACAGATGCGTTGACGGTTATACAACAGAGACAGATGCGTTGACGGGTTATACAACAGTGACAGATGCGTTGACGGGTTATACAACAGTGACAGATGCGTTGACGGGTTATACAACAGTGACAGATGCGTTGACGGGTTATACAACAGTGACAGATGCGTTGACGGTTATACAACAGAGACAGATGCGTTGACGGTTATACAACAGTGACAGATGCGTTGACGGTTATACAACAGTGACAGATGCGTTGACGGGTTATACAACAGTGACAGATGCGTTGACGGGTTATACAACAGTGACAGATGCGTTGACGGGTTATACAACAGTGACAGATGCGTTGACGGTTATACAACAGTGACAGATGCGTTGACGGTTATACAACAGTGACAGATGCGTTGACGGTTATACAACAGTGACAGATGCGTTGACGGGTTATACAACAGTTAGAAACAGATGCGTTGACGGGTTATACAACAGTGACAGATGCGTTGACGGGTTATACAACAGTGACAGATGCGTTGACGGGTTATACAACAGTGACAGATGCGTTGACGGGTTATACAACAGTGACAGATGCGTTGACGGGTTATACAACAGTGACAGATGCGTTGACGGGTTATACAACAGTGACAGATGCGTTGACGGGTTATACAACAGTTAGACAGATGCGTTGACGGGTTATGCAACAGTTAGACAGATGCGTTGACGGTTTTACAACAGTGACAGATGCGTTGACGGGTTATACAACAGAGACAGATGCGTTGACGGGTTATGCAACAGTGACAGATGCGTTGACGGTTATACAACAGTGACAGATGCGTTGACGGGTTATACAACAGTGACAGATGCGTTGACGGGTTATACAACAGTGACAGATGCGTTGACGGGTTATACAACAGTGACAGATGCGTTGACGGGTTATACAACAGTGACAGATGCGTTGACGGTTATACATCAGTGACAGATGCGTTGACGGGTTATACAACAGTGACAGATGCGTTGACGGTTATACAACAGTGACAGATGCGTTGACGGGTTATACAACAGTGACAGATGCGTTGACGGTTATACATCAGTGACAGATGCGTTGACGGTTATACAACAGTGACAGATGCGTTGACGGTTATACAACAGTGACAGATGCGTTGACGGGTTATACAACAGTGACAGATGCGTTGACGGGTTATACAACAGTGACAGATGCGTTGACGGGTTATACAACAGTGACAGATGCGTTGACGGTTATACATCAGTGACAGATGCGTTGACGGGTTATACAACAGTGACAGATGCGTTGACGGTTATACAACAGTGACAGATGCGTTGACGGGTTATACAACAGTGACAGATGCGTTGACGGTTATACATCAGTGACAGATGCGTTGACGGTTATACAACAGAGACAGATGCGTTGACGGGTTATGCAACAGTGACAGATGCGTTGACGGTTATACAACAGTGACAGATGCGTTGACGGGTTATACAACAGTGACAGATGCGTTGACGGTTATACATCAGTGACAGATGCGTTGACGGTTATACAACAGTGACAGATGCGTTGACGGTTATACATCAGTGACAGATGCGTTGACGGTTATACAACAGTGACAGATGCGTTGACGGGTTATACAACAGTGACAGATGCGTTGACGGTTATACAACAGTGACAGATGCGTTGACGGGTTATACAACAGAGACAGATGCGTTGACGGGTTATACAACAGTGACAGATGCGTTGACGGTTATACAACAGTGACAGATGCGTTGACGGGTTATACAACAGTGACAGATGCGTTGACGGGTTATACAACAGTGACAGATGCGTTGACGGTTATACAACAGTTAGACAGATGCGTTGACGGGTTATACAACAGTGACAGATGCGTTGACGGTTATACATCAGTGACAGATGCGTTGACGGGTTATACAACAGTGACAGATGCGTTGACGGGTTATACAACAGTGACAGATGCGTTGACGGGTTATACAACAGTGACAGATGCGTTGACGGGTTATGCAACAGTTAGACAGATGCGTTGACGGGTTATACAACAGTGACAGATGCGTTGACGGTTATACAACAGAGACAGATGTGTTGACGGGTTATACAACAGAGACAGATGCGTTGACGGGTTATACAACAGAGACAGATGTGTTGACGGGTTATACAACAGTGACAGATGCGTTGACGGGTTATACAACAGTTAGAAACAGATGCGTTGACGGGTTATACAACAGTGACAGATGCGTTGACGGGTTATACAACAGTTAGACAGATGCGTTGACGGTTATACAACAGTTAGACAGATGCGTTGACGGTTATACAACAGAGACAGATGCGTTGACGGGTTATACAACAGAGACAGATGCGTTGACGGGTTATACAACAGAGACAGATGCGTTGACGGGTTATACAACAGAGACAGATGCGTTGACGGGTTATACAACAGTGACAGATGCGTTGACGGTTATACAACAGTTAGAGACAGATGCGTTGACGGTTATACAACAGAGACAGATGCGTTGACGGGTTATACAACAGAGACAGATGCGTTGACGGGTTATACAACAGAGACAGATGCGTTGACGGGTTATACAACAGAGACAGATGCGTTGACGGGTTATACAACAGTTAGACAGATGCGTTGACGGTTATACAACAGAGACAGATGCGTTGACGGGTTATACAGCAGAGACAGATGCGTTGACGGGTTATACAACAGTGACAGATGCGTTGATGGTTATACAACAGTTAGACAGATGCGTTGACGGGTTATACAACAGAGACAGATGCGTTGACGGGTTATACAACAGTGACAGATGCGTTGACGGGTTATACAACAGAGACAGATGCGTTGACGGTTATACAACAGTGACAGATGCGTTGACGGGTTATACAACAGAGACAGATGCGTTGACGGGTTATACAACAGAGACAGATGCGTTGACGGGTTATACAACAGAGACAGATGCGTTGACGGGTTATACAACAGTGACAGATGCGTTGACGGGTTATACAACAGAGACAGATGCGTTGACGGGTTTTACAACAGAGACAGATGCGTTGACGGTTATACAACAGAGACAGATGCGTTGACGTGTTGGCTATTATGGACAGATGTGTTGAATATTCAGAGGGGGTATATACCATCCTTTAGAGCAGCGAGGACAGAATCAGATGGCGTCGGAAGCGATTTGGCTATATTAAACTTGTATAGAGTCTCTCCAGGTCGTCTCAAGGCTCTAAGATATTGTGTAATATTGCGAGTGTGTGAGGCAATGTGTGGGGTGTTTGTGAGTGGCTCACGAAGCTCAGAGGGATGCTACATATCGTCTTCTTCGAGGTCGAGGGTCCCTACAAGCGCAACCAGAGGTGGTACTACTTATATTGTGTAATGTTGGGGAGGTATCACCACCACCATAACCACCACTACCACTACCACCACCACTACCACCACCACTACCACTACCACCACCACTACCACTACCACCACCACTACCACTACCACTACCACTACCACCACCACCACCACCACCACCACCACTTCCACCTACCTCTACCACTTCCACCACCACCACCACCACTTCCACCTACCACTACCACTTCCACCTACCACTACCACTTCCACCACCACTACCACCACCGCCACTACCACTACCACTACCACCACCACCACTTCCACCACCACTTCCACCTACCACTACCACTTCCACCTACCACCACCACTTCCACCACCACTTCCACCACCACCACCACTACCACCCCCACCACCACCACTTCCACCACCACTTCCACCTACCACTACCACTTCCACCTACCACCACCACTTCCACCACCACTTCCACCACCACCACCACTACCACCCCCACCACCACCACCCCCACTACCACCACCCCCACTACCACCACCACCACCACCACCCCCACCACCACCACCACCACCACCACCACCACCACCACCACCACCACCACCACTACCTCATATCCAAAATCTTGCAATTTTCCAACCTGTCACTCGTACGGTCACGCTGCCCAACAGGCTCGACCCGTGGTCCAAACCTTGCAACGGTTGAGTAGGAAAAAAGTTAAATTATGGGCAAAATAGCCATCCCCAGGTGGATAGTAAATAGTGCCCAATAGCTGCGGCCTTGCACTTCCATTTTATTCTGTGGATGCGAGGCGTGACATATCTTATCAGAGAGAGTCAATAAATTCTTTGTTGCAATAACATGCTTGAGACGCCATTGAGAATATTGTGTCTTAAATTGAGAACCGTCTCAATGTTGGTGTGAAATGTGGTGGCGTTGGTTCAGTTCTCTCTCTCTCTCTCTCTCTCTCTCTGTATCTGTCTCTGTCTCTCTCTGTCTCTCTCTCTCTCTCTCTCTCTCTCTCTCTCTGTCTCTCTCTCTTTCTGTCTGTCTCTCTCTCTCTCTCTCTCTCTCTCTCTCTCTCTCTCTCTCTCTCTCTCTCTCTCTCTCTCTCTCTGTCTCTCTCTCTTTCTGTCTGTCTCTCTCTCTCTCTCTCTTTCTGTCTGTCTCTCTCTCTCTCTCTCTCTCTCTCTCTCTCTCTCTCTCTCTCTCTCTCCTCTGTATTTACCTTCTCATGAAGAAGAAGAGAAGGCAAGGGGGACCAAGGACCTTCTCCTGGTCCCCTTGTTTACATTCCCTTCTTGATTATCTTATATATATTATCAGGATTAAATTCCAGCAAATATTTGTTTGCCCATTAGGAATGTTTGTGATGTTTCTGCTGTAACTTTCTGCAGGCGTCCTCTGTTTCTACGTTGCTCATTAGCTTTGCGTTATCTGTAAACATAGATATGTACAAGCTGAATCCTTGGGGTAAGTTGTTCACATCAATTATGAACAGAGGTGGTTCCAGTAGAACCCCTTGTAGGACGCCAGTAGCTCAAGTTCGTTTATTGAGACAATAAGATAAATCTTAAAGGGATAGAGTAGCTTAGGCTATTTCTATCCCCCTCTACTTCAAATCCCTCGAGGGATACACAAATCCAGTGAGTACAAATTAAGGAATCCCAATACAAGAATCCCACTTAACATTGCAGGTTAATACAGTAAGGTGTGTTTTCAGCTTTGAGAGCTAACCCAGCTCTCAGCTTTGCATATATACTCAGATATTACTCTCTTGGTTATCCAAGAGGTCAACTTATCCGGGATTTACATTTCTCAGGACAGCTGGGTATTTCCTCATGGTAAATCCCCTTGCTGGTTAATCCCCTTGAAAAATCCCTTGTCTGGTTAATCCTTAATCGTAAATCCTTTGTGAGAAATTCCTTGGTCACAAATCAGAGTTATCTTTTTCTTAGATTACAATGTTCTAATGTTAAATATCCATTGATAAACAATATATAAATTTCATGCGATCAATACTTCATAGTAAATTGTAAATTTAAATATTCTGTAGCCATAGCATTATCATGGTCAATATGTCATTATTTTTTTGTTTTTTTCTTGTGATTTTTTCTCGCATGATAAAAGTTTGTTGAGTTAATTTCATTTACAATATTATGTGTTGTGATGTATAGAATACAATAGTATAGTTGTATATTTGGGTACGACATATACATTTGTTGTACACAGGGGTACCCAGTGGTACCCGGGGGTTTTAGCCTCCCCCCTACATCATCTGTCTCCCCCCTCACCCTTACAACAACCCCCTACTCCCCTCACCCCCTCCCCTATTTAATGGGGCTAGCCCCGGGCGTCAGTCATTCGAAAAGGTTCAAATACCCAATGAGGTTATACCCAATTACGGTATATCCAAGGTCGTTATACCCAATAACGAATCCAAATATTAAGTCATACAGTATATCCTAAATATCCAGGCGTCTATATTTTATCCAGTCTCACCACTCACTGTAATTGTAGCAGAATGGTAAATTCTTTAAATAAATGTTAGTTACATATCTCACATGATAATTCTGTATGACAACTGAGTTCTCGAGTTCAGAAACGCCTACACACAGATTCGAAATTGTAATTGAAATAAGTTTATTGAGGTGTAAATACACACAAAGGAATGAGGTAGCTCAAGCTATTCTCACCTCGTTCAGTACGTGTTAATATTTATATATATATATATATATATATATATATATATATATATATATATATATATATATATATATATATATATATATATATATATTGTGACGGTAACGCGTTGGTGTTCGGCTGTTTAAGGCTAGGGGTATGGCCTCGTCACATGTTATAAAAAAAAAGAAAAACTGGAACTTCGTCTGTGGTAAGGTAAGGAGAAGACACACAAAACACAAGTAAATTTTAACAATGAAATTTTAATTACGTTAAATAAATCAAAACATGAAAAAATGGACAAACAAATTCTTATAATAAAATCAATCAATCAAAATAATAAGAATACTTAAATGACACAATGAAAAGTTACGTTAAGATAAAATAACAAGAAGTGCAACACAAAAGTAAATGGGAGGTGCTGGAATATTGGCTTTAAGCTATCACCTCTCTCAGTACACGCTAACGTCTAGCTGGGAGGAGTGATAACCACGAAAGCACTGAACATTCTGAGGTCTGAGGTCGTGGCGACCCCAGACATCAAGTAGTATGGGGGGGCGAGTGCAGGTGCAGCCAGACCGGCGACCAATCAGCGGGGCCGGTAGCGATCAACGAGTAGTTTGGCGGTTTCAGTCTGAACAGGTGTCTCTGGCTGCAACGTTTTGCGCTCTGGCAAGCCTTGCTGGTGTTGTTGTCGTTGTTGGACATTTCTTCCATAGTAGTTTTATATAACCACAACGACGTAATTGTGGAGGGAAGAGCAGGCTCAATCTCTTGAAGGAGATTATCGTCACAATATATATATATATATATATGTCGTACCTAGTAGCCAGAACTCACTTCTCAGCCTACTATCCAAGTCCCGATTTGCCTAATAAGCCAAGTTTTCATGAATTAATATTTTTTCTCAAATTTTTTTCTTATGAAATGATAAAGCTACCCATTTCATTATGTATGAGGTCAATTTTTTTTTATAGGAGCTAAAATTAATGTAGATATATGACCGAACCTAACCAACCCTACCTAACCTAACCTAACCTATCTTAATAGGTTAGGTTAGGTGGCAGAAAAAGTTAGGTTAGGTTAAGTTAGGTAGGTTAGGTTGTCGAAAAACAATTAATTCATGAAAACTTGGCTTATTAGGCAAATCGGGCCTTGCATAGTAGGCTGAGAAGTGCGTTCTGGCTACTAGGTACGACATATATATATATATATATATATATATATATATATATATATATATATATATATATATATATATATATAATATTTCGAAATGATTACTTAATCCTCGATAGACTATTTGGATTTTAATCTCACTTTATAAGAGATGAATGTTGTTGACCTTTTAAACTACATGTTGCATTGTGCGGCTGGATTTCACCAACGATTTGCTGACACGCAAGCAGAGATTTGCACCAGGAAGCATTACAACACCTAATTCCCCCATTCATAGACTTATCCCTTGAGCTTTCAAACTCTTGTGTCCACTCTTGGCTTTTTTTTTTTTTTTTTGAGGTATATACAAGAGTTGTTACATTCTTGTACAGCCACTAGTACGCGTAGCGTTTCGGGAAAGTCCTTAATCCTATGGTCCCTGGAATACGATCCCCTGCCGCGAAGAATCGTTTTTTCAACCAAGTACACATTTTACTGTTGCGTTAAACAGAGGCTACAGTTAAGGAATTGCGCCCAGTAAATCCTCCCCGGCCAGGATACGAACCCATGACATAGCGCTCGCGGAACGCCAGGCGAGTGTCTTACCACTACACCACGGAGACTGCTTCTCCTTCAGCTCCTGATCTCAATGATTCACTCAAACTCCACAAAACATCTATGCTAATGTAGCCACTACAAAGAATTTTTATCTGGTTCGTATCCCTTATCTTCCATCTTAACAAGAACTCGGTAATGTGACTCGGTTATAGTGGCCGGAATACGCCTGGGAGCCGGTCGGCCGAGCGGACAGCACGCTGGACTTGTGATCCTGGGTTCGATCCCAGGCGCCGGCGAGAAACAATGGGCAGAGTTTCTTTCACCCTATGCCCCTGTTACCTAGCAGTAAAATAGGTACCTGGGAGTTAGTCAGCTGTCAAGGGCTGCTTCCTGGGGGTGGAGGCCTGGTCTAGGACCGGGCCGCGGGGGACACTAAAAAGCCCCGAAATCATCTCAAGATAACCCTCTCAAGATAACGTATTTAGCACATTTCGACTTGATAATGACCCATGATGGACCGAAATGTCGCCGTCTCCTTATCTTTCAATATGTTTCAGTCTTCACTTCCACTTAATACATACACCAACAGAACCTAAACCCCTAACCTAAGCCTAACTATACATAAAAAATTTAATACATACTAATATACTAGTATACATACTGTATACTAATATGTATACATCAGAACAAACCTATTTTGAAAACATTATGATAAAATTGGAGAATGTGTTATGGGGGAGGAGCAGCCGCATTAACGAGCTTGTTCTTAACGAGTATAGTTGGGTTGTTTGGGTTAAGTGACATGTTGAATACTCCAGCAATTCAAGGAGTTTCACCACTAGGGCGCGAAATCCCTTGTGCGGTGGTACATCGCGATTCGCGCTATGTGCGGGAAATATTAGCGGTTCAGCGGAAAATATTAGCGGTTCAGCGGAAAATATTAGCGGTTCAGCGGTAAATATTAGCGGTTCAGCGGAAAATATTAGCGGTTCAGCGGAAAATATTAGCGGTACAGCGGAAAATATTAGCGGTTCAGCGGAAAATATTAGCGGTTCAGCGGAAAATATTAGCGGTTCAGCGGAAAATATTAGCGGTTCAGCGGAAGATATTAGCGGTTCAGCGGAAAATATTAGCGGTTCAGCGGAAGATATTAGCGGTTCAGCGGAAAATATTAGCGGTTCAGCGGAAAATATTAGCGGTACAGCGGAAGATATTAGCGGTTCAGCGGAAGATATTAGCGGTTCAGCGGAAAATATTAGCGGTACAGTGGAAAATATTAGCGGTTCAGCGGAAAATATTAGCGGTTCAGCGGAAAATATTAGCGGTTCAGCGGAAAATATTAGCGGTTCAGCGGAAAATATTAGCGGTTCAGCGGAAAATATTAGCGGTTCAGCAGAAGATATTAGCGGTTGAGTGGAATATATTTCAAATATCAATATATAAGTTTGTTCTACCGAGTCAGTGCTGCGTTCAAAACACCTTAAATAATTGAACAAATCCACAAGGGCCATGACTAGGGTTCGAACCCACGTCCGAGAGGATCCCAAACACTGCCTTAATCGACTGAGCTACGACATGGTAAAAAGAATTGCAACCGGGAAGTCATCCAGACTTACCACCGGAGCCTGCAGCCTCTCCGAGACACAAACCAGGGTTTACTCAACCTTGAGTAATTACTTCCTAAAATACGTGAAATACTTTCACAGAATACTCAAGCGCTCGTTGACGCTCACTAATACTCAAGCGCCCGTTAACGCTATTTGGTGACCCGTATTTAATCACCTTAAAGAGGACAATCGGGGATTTTTTTTCCAGTTCAGAGTCTCAAGGGGAGTTTATATAAGCAGTAAATTAATTTTTTTGAGGCCGAACAAAGCTGTTTATTCTCGAGTCACGACATGATGTCATTGACCAAAGTGCCACAAAGCAAAGGAGTGCCAAAGTGCCGTCTTTGTCCACTTTGTAGTCAAAGTGTCGTCAAATCATTCTAATGATTTGTGGCCCCCGTGAATTAATTGGTTATTTGAGCAGTTTTTTCAATGATTTTGTTTATGGTAAATCTTGCTGGGATGATGTTAATTAACTCTTATATACAGTTGGAAATACAACTGTTTTTGTTGAGTTTTTTCTGTTAATGGGTATTTGGTTTGATCAGGAATTGGTTGTAACAATTATATGGGGTTGTTGAAGTAGATGGAGCCATTTGAGTTTACTGGTGTCGTTGGGCCACAAGGTAAAGTAACCATCTGAATATAGGGAAACTGAAATATATTTCCTCGTAATTACGTGTAAAACATGTAGAGAAGATTTGTATTTTAATTAAGTGAATATTTTTTTTTAAGTTTTCTTGATTTGCCACTCCGTTATAAATACAATCTTCTTATGTATCCAGACTCTTTGGTCCCGCCTCTCAACCTTCAATCAACTGGTGTACAGATTCCTGAGCCTATTGGGCTCTATCATATCTACACTTGAAACTGTGTATGGAGTCAGCCTCCACCATATCACTGCCTAATGCATTCCACCTGTTAACGACTCTGACACTGAAAAAGTTCTTTCTAACGTCCCTGTGGCTCATTTGGGTACTCAAGTTTCCACCTGTGTCCCCTTGTTCGTGTACAAACCCTTTGTTAAATAATCTGTCCTTATCTACCCTATCAATTCCCCTTAGAATCTTGTATGTGGTGATCATGTCTCCCCTAACTCTTCTTTCTTCCAGGGACGTGAGGTTCAGTTCCCGTAGTATTTCCTCGTAGCTCATACCCCTCAGCTTGAGTACAACTCTGGTAGAGCCCTTTTGATCCTTCTCGAATTTAGTCTTGTACTTGACTAGAAACGGACTTGAAGCTGGAACTGCATACTCCAAGATTGGTCTGACATATGTGGTATACAAGGTTCCAAATGATTCCTTACCCAAGTTTCTAAAGGCAGTTCGTATGTTGGCCCACCTAGAATATGCCAATGATGATGATGTGTGTGTGTGTGTGTGTGTATTTATCTTTGAACTACAAAGATAAATTATTCTTTGTAATTATATTGAGTTGAAACCAAATAGATGACGCAAAAAATTATTGATATTGTTGAATATGCAATATTGAAAGAGATGAATACAAAGGTGATGTGGCAATCATCATATCACGAAGCTGAGGCAACAGCTGCTTTTTCCAGCTCAAGCTGCAAGGATTGGAAATAGATTGGAGGTAAAAATTGCTTTTATGCAGTTGGAAGAGTCGTATATAAGGAATTTCCAATGTTGAGAGGTGAAGAGGTGGTGAGAAGAGTTTATATGTAACAGAGGTTCCACTAGAGTTATCTAGAGCGGATTTTATGGAAAAGGCGTGATGAGGCCTGGAAAAGGCATGATACTGCCTGGAAAAGGCATGATACTGCCTGGAAAAGGCGTGATACGGCCTGGAAAAGGCGTGACACGGCCTGGAAAAGGCGTGATACGGCTTGGAAAAGGCGTCATACGGCTTGGAAAAGGCGTAATACGGCCTGGAAAAGACGTGATTAGGCCTGGAAAAGACGTGATGAGGCCTGGAAAAGACGTGATGAGGCCTGGAAAAGACGTGATGAGGCCTGGAAAAGACGTGATGAGGCCTGGAAAAGGCGTCATACGGCTTGGAAAAGGCGTAATACCGCCTGGAAAAGGCGTCATACGGCTTGGAAAAGGCGTAATACCGCCTGGAAAAGGCGTCATACGGCTTGGAAAAGGCGTAATACGGCCTGGAAAAGGCGTGATACGGCCTGGAAAAGGCGTGATACGGCCTGGAAAAGGCATGATACGGCCTGGAAAAGCCGTAATACGGCCTGGAAAAGGCGTCATACGGCTTGGAAAAGGCGTAATACCGCCTGGAAAAGGCGTCATACGGCTTGGAAAAGGCGTAATACCGCCTGGAAAAGGCGTCATACGGCCTGGAAAAGGCGTAATACGGCCTGGAAAAGGCATGATACGGCCTGGAAAAGAGAAAGTCAGGATGATTTTGCCAAAAAAAGGTGGAATTTAATCTCTATCGTGAAGATTGGTGGATAAATATATAGATTTTAAGCTTAATGGATTAGTGGGATACACTGACAAAAATCAACCCAAAGACTTAATCCAGAAGCTTAAACAGAATCTCTCAAGCTGAAGCGAGATGCTATGAATGATAGCCAGAAATGATATCTAGTGTTAAAACCTTGCAAGAATGCAAATCATAGTTGCAACAGAATCCTGTAAGTGGCTTCTAACCCTGTATTTCCCCCCAGCATCCCAGACCTAACCAGATGCTGCAAAGTGTTAAATCCTTGCAAGAATGCAAATCATAGTTGCAACAGAATCCTGTAAAGTGGCTTCTAACCCTGTATTTCCCCCCAGCATCCCAGATCTAACCAGATGCTGCAAAGTGTTAAATCCTTGCAAGAATGCAAATCATAGTTGCAACAGAATCCTGTAAAGTGGCTTCTAACCCTGTATTTCCCCCCAGCATCCCAGACCTAACCAGATGCTGCAAGGCTCTATAGTGCAAAAAAGTATCCGAACTTTGTTTATTCCTTATACGTGAATGTATTTCCTACATAACTTTTCTTGCGCTCAATAAAACATTCACTTTCGCTGGCCTGGGATCGAGCCTTTCTTCTAGGGGGAGGGGGGAAGGATTTGGAAAATAGAAAGGTGTAGAAGAGATATGGAAGAGGAGGAAGAGAAAGTGAAAAAGAGAGGGATAAAAATAGGAAGAGGTAGGGAATATTGTAGTGTGTTTGTGTGTGTGTATTCACCTAGTTATATTCACCTAGTTGTGTTTGCGGGGGTTGAGCTTTGTTCTTTTTGCCCGCCTCTCAACCAACTGTTTACTAACTACTTTTTTTCCACACCCCACACACACACACACACACACACACACACACACACACACACACACACACACACACACACACACACACACACACACCAGGAAGCAGCCCGTGACAGCTGACTAACTCCCAGGTACTTATTTACTGCTAGGTAACAGGGGCACTCAGTTTGAAAGAAACTTTGCCCATTTGTTTCTACCTGGTGCGGGAATCGAACCCGCGCCACAGAATTACGAGTCCTGCGCGCTATCCACCAGGCTACCAGGCCCCTGTGTATGTATGTATGCGTATGTGTGTATGTGTGTGTGTGTGTTCAAGCTAAAAAAAATGGCCCAACTGAGAGTAGAGAGAAACAAATAGCCACGCGCCAAGATGAATCAGGAGGAGAAAGAGTGAGAAAATTACCTAATCTTCAATATTTTTCATTGGTGGCAGCGGTGGGAACGAGCCATCTTTGGGGCGGAGGGGATTGGGGGGATGATTGTGAGGTCAGGCCTCGGTGAGAGAGGTGATTGTGAGGTCACCCTTCAGTGATTGTGAGAGGGTGGTGAGGCTGGTCACTTCTGGAAAAGGGAGAATGGTGTGTGAGGGGAAAACTCAGCTGGATTTGACGTTTCAGCTTAGCTCTCAATTCCTGGACGTGGATGACGGTCTGATGGAAGAATTGAATAAAGGCGAAATCCGCGAAATAGGATTGCGATCTCAGCATTTAGCCGCGATAAAAGTGAGAGCTTAAAAGGAGTTGAGAAAATCACTAAGATGTTTCTCAGAAGAGCAAGATGTGAAAACATCTTTGAAGCAAATTCGTTGGAAAGCTTCAAAAGTATCGTTCCGACGAAGCTGTGGCCGTAACAGCTTGGATAAGAACATAAGAACAAAGGCAACTGCAGAAGGCCTATTGGCCCATACGAGGCAGCTCCTATTTATAACCACCCAATCCCACTCATATACATGTCCAACCCGCGCTTGAAACAATCGAGGGACCCCACCTCCACCACGTTACGCGGCAATTGGTTCCACAAATCAACAACCCTGTTACTGAACCAGTATTTACCCAAGTCTTTCCTAAATCTAAACTTATCCAATTTATACTCATTGTTTCGTGTTCTGTCTTGTGTTGATACTTTTAATACCCTATTAATATCCCCTTAGATATAAGTTTTTTAAGCTTTCGCGCATGGGTCAATAGAAGCTTACTTAAGTGGGTCAATAGGCACTTGTTCGTATGGGGACAATATTGTTGGCTCGCATGGGGGTAATAGGTGCTGACACGTATATCAACTCGCTTGTATGGGTCAATACAAGTTGGCTTGGATAGATCAATTGGTTGAAATGGATCACTATGAACTAGCTTGTATAGATCAATAGTCTCTGGCTGAAATGGGTCACTATGATCTATCTTGTATAGATCAATATGCTCCTGGATCGCATCGGTCAACTAGATTTGACTCTCTTCGGTCAATATAATAACAGATTAATAAATGCAACTGTAGAAAGCCTATTGATCCATACGAGGCACCTCCTATTTACATGTACCCAATCTCATGCCTATGTCTAACCTACGCTTGAAACAATCGAGCAATTCTACGTCTATTTTGTTACCCAGTAATTTGCTTCTTAAATCTACAGCCCTATTTTAAAACCAGTATTTACCCTGGACTTTTCCCGAGTCTATATTCAATTTAGATCCCTTATTATGTGTTCTATTTTGTCTGGGTAATATTTACAACCCCATTTGTATTTCCGTTGTTGTACCTATATTACACACACACATACACACACACACACAGGCGGGATCCAAGAGTCAATGCTCGATCCTGCAGACACAACTAGGTGAGTACACACACACACACACACACACACACACACACACACACACACACACACATACACACACACACACACACACACACACACACACACACACACACACACATGTATGCCACATATGTAAGACCAATCCTGTAGTATGCGGGTCCGGCATGGAGCCCGTTCCTTGCCAAACACAAGACGAACCTGAAAAAAGTTCAGAGGTATGCCACTAGACTAGTCCCGGAACTAAGAGGCATGAGTTACGAGGAAAGGCTTCGTGAAATGCACCTTACGACACTGGAAGACAGACGAGTAAGGGGAGACATGATCACTACCTACAAAATTCTAAGAGGAATTGACAGGGTAGATAAAGAAAGATAAACTGTTTAAAACGGGTGGGATACGAACAAGGGGACACAGGTGGAAACTGTGTACCCAAATGAGCCACAGGGACGTTAGAAAGAACGTTTTCAGTGTCAGAGTAGTTAACAGATGGAATGCATTAGGCAGTGATGTGGTGGAGGCTGACTCCATACACAGTTTCAAGTGTAGATATGATAGAGCCCAATAGGCTCAGGAACCTGTACACCAGTTGATTGACGGTTGAGATGCAGGACCAAAGAGCCAAAGCTCAACCCCCGCAAGCACAATTAGATGAGTACACAACCCCTGAATGCAGCCCACTAATTCAACACCCACGCAGCCTATTTACAGCAAGGTGAACATAAACATCAGCAGAAAGAAACTCAAACCAAAACGTCTCGCCTGGGAACCGAACCCGGGTTCCTGGACTCTGCCTACTTGGTCCCTAAATGTGTGCAATCGTTGCAAGAGCAACAACAGTTCTCAAAAATTGCAAAGTTGAGGAGAGTTATGGCCCTAGAAAGTAAAAATAAGCAAGGAGGATATCACGTTAAAAAAGGTGTAATTATTAAAGCAGGATATATCCTCAAGGAGGAAGGAACCCTTAAGGGGAAACTTGCTTTTATCTGTCTTGGCCTTCAGGTAATCAATCATAATTACCACGTCCAAGTGTCTTCATCCGAGAATGATCACCCCCACCCCCCCTCTTCCTATCATTCTTGGGCTTCTTTTCCCATATATATATATATATATATATATATATATATATATATATATATATATATATATATATATAATAGATGACAGTGTCAGACCACGGAGGAAAATTGAAACAGGAATTTCCTTAAGTACTTTCGTATATTAATACATCTTCAGAAGGAGTTTTCCATGTTTCCACTCCTTCTGAAGATGTATTAATATACGAAAGTACTTAAGGAAATTCCTGTTTCAATTTTCCTCCGTGGTCTGACACTGTCACATTTTTAATCACGTGTTTATTTTCGTGATACACACACACACATTATATATATATATATATATATATATATATATATATATATATATATATATATATATATATATATATATATATATATATATATATATATAATATCCCCTTTTGATCTCTATTTCCCCTTTGTTCTTAGTGTCTCCCTTTGTTATTTTTTTATATCTTACTTTTGGTTTATTGTTCTTTGCGAGTTCTTTGTTCATTTTTCATGTTTCTTGATTTTCTTAAAGTTTTCTAAGATGTTTTTCCTTTGAAATCAAATCTCAATTTTATAATTAACAAAGAACAAAAATTATACATGTTGTGAATTTGTTCATTGATATCATGTTATTGTTATTTCTCTGTGTATTGTTAACAAGTTTTTATTGTGTTATATAAATTGTTATTAATTCCCATCTATCTCCTCTGTTCTTTTATGTAACTTTTGTTCACTTTTCCACGCTGCTTTTCCTCCTTTTCTTGTGAGGATATTGTGCAGAGTAAATGTCTAGTGTACAGAAATATTATATATATCGTGATCATGTCCATGATGGTTTAAATTTGGTGCAACGAAAAATAGTTTTAAGTCTTCTGAAAATTACTGTGGCGTTCTGCTTGAAAATAGTATTAATTAGTTTACAAGTAGGAGAGTATTCGGCAATTTTAAAAACCAGATAAATAGTGTAAACATTAATTATTTAAAATTAAAATTAATTCTGGGAAGTGTTTTCTTATTAGTTAAGCCTCCGTGGTATAGAAAATGGGTTTTATTCCCATCAAAGTTTGGTCTGAGCTTTGCCTTAGACAGCTTAGGGAAGATGTCTTGAAAGGGGTTCGAAGGCTGCCGGCTCCTAATCTAGAGGTGTGACACATTGTCTCATAAGTCAGCAGCCTTCGGGGTACCTTCAAAGACATATTCCTTAAGCCGTCTGAGGCAAATTTTGCCTCAATCATCTTCGGAGGCATCAGATAAAATCAAAATTGAGGAGATATCAAATCATTCTTCTGTACTTCTGAGGCATAAACAGTTTATAACATTCAGGAACTAAAATATTACAATTTGCTACAAAGTTCATTTATCATGAAACGAGACATGAATTAGACATGAGTTCGTTTATCATGAATTAGTTGCAGTAGAGAGTTTCAGAGTTACAGCTAGAGTAGAATTACAGGGAAGAAATGTATATGGATACCTCTGTTAATTAGGCAAATACATTTTACAAAATCTATAGAGTTTATTGCTAGCATAGAGGAAACGTACAAAAATGAACTGCAGGTGGTGTTAGAATGAGAGAACACAATAGGGGGATGTTACAAGAGGGGTTTACACAGTAGGGGGTGTTAGAAGAGAGGTAACACAATAAGAGGTGTTACAAGGTGGGGGTTACACAGTAGGTGATGTTAGAATAAGAGGGAACACACTAGGTGGTATTAGAAGAGGGGGTTACACAGTAGGGAGTGTTAGAAGAGAGGTAACACAATAAGAGGTG
Source organism: Procambarus clarkii (assembly GCF_040958095.1). Lineage (NCBI taxonomy): Eukaryota > Metazoa > Arthropoda > Malacostraca > Decapoda > Cambaridae > Procambarus > Procambarus clarkii. The sequence continues at coordinate 14,360,970 of NC_091226.1, read as the reverse complement.
TTACAAGGTGGGGGTTACACAGTAGATGTTAGAATAAGAGGGAACACACTAGGTGGTATTACAAGAGGGGGTTACACAGTAGGGAGTGTTAGAAGAGAGGTAACACAATAGGGGGCATTACAAAAGTGGATTACACAGTAAGGAGTGTTAGAATTTAGGGAAAGATATAACTTACCTATAGATGGGTGTTGTAAGTGGCTCTCTGAACCACAGTAGAAGATAAATAGCGTCATCTGAAGGGTGGGAGACGTCACAGGGCAGTGTCGCTGACCCCCCCTCCACCCCCGACACTGCCACCACCGGTACTGTTGGAAAGGAAAGTGTCGTTAAGACAGGCTCTATAATTTCACAATGTCATGTAAATGCAGAAATAGATCTCCCTTGAAACACAAACCGTGACTGTATTTTCCGCTGGTTACAACTTGTAATAAAGTTGTTACATCTTGGCTTAACGTGTTTATGACGTATTAGAACGTTGTTACAACTGGCTATATTGGTTGTTATAACTGGTTAGGTGTTAAAACTTGTTCGAACGTTGTAGCAACGTCATAGTTTCGGTGTGTGTTTAGCTGGCTTGGTATAAAGATTTGTAGATAGATCGAACGCATTAGTTCTGTGATTGCTTGATTGTTTTAAGTGTAGGTTATACATACGAGTGTCGTTGGGGTTAAATGCGACCTGCATGGGGTTGAGCTTCGGCTCTTTGGTCCCGTCTCTCAACTGTCAGTCAACTGATGTACAGGTCCCTGAGACTATTTGGCTCCATTTTATGCAATAAAGTTCTCTCTTCAGATACAAACCATAATAGCCTCATATATTAAATGAACAAATCCACAACATTCCCTGCGTAGGTTCGAACCCTCATCACGGCCCTTGTGGATTTGTTCACGGTTCTCGCTGTTCTAATGTTCTTATGTTCTTATACAAACTGTTGTATTTCATATTCAACTTATATTAATAACTTTGTCCCTTATATTAATAAGACAAAGTTAGAGAAGATTCAGCGGTATGCCACCAGGCTCGTCCCGGAACTGAGAGGAATGAGCTACGAGGAAAGGCTAAAGGAGCTGAACCTCACATCCCTGGAAAACAGAAGAGTAAGGGGAGATATGATAACCACCTACAAAATTCTCAGGGGAATTGACAGGGTAGACAAAGGCAAACTCTTCACCACGGGTGGGACACGAACAAGGGGACACAGGTGGAAACTTAGTACCCAGATGAGCCACAGAGACGTTAGAAAGAATTTTTCAGTGTCAAGAGTAGTTAATAAATGGAATGCACTAGGAAGTGATGTGGTGGAGGCTGACTCCATACACAGTTTCAAGTGTAGATATGATAGAGCCCAGTAGGCTCAGGAATCTGAACACCAATTGATTGACAGTTGAGAGGCGGGACCAAAGAGCCAGAGCTCAACCCACGCAAGCACAACTAAGTACATCTAGGTAAGCACACACACACAAGAACATAAAATAGGGAAGAAAATATGGACCAAACTGACTAATATGACTCGATATCTTCAATGATAACATCTTCAATGATAACATCTTCAGTGCCCTACAAGGTTACATTACATAAACTTGGAGGATTTATTCGACGAAAAAGATATCTATAAATCAGGAGAGGTAATAAATCGACTGAAACCAATCTACTTCTTTGGTAAAACTTGAGTTTTCATGATAACTGATAAGCGCTTCTGACGAGGAATAGTTTTCAGACTGTTGGCTCAGTAACAGATATAAGGTGGGTCTGTTGGATGGTGGATGGTGGGTCTGTTGGATGGTGGGTCTTGGTGGGTCTGTTGGATGGTGGGTCTTGGTGGGTCTGTTGGATGGTGGGTCTTGGTGGGTCTTGGTGGGTCTGTTGGATGGTGGGTCTTGGTGGATCTGTTGGATGGTGGGTCTTGGTGGGTCTTGGTGGATCTGTTGGATGGTGGGTCTTGGTGGGTCTTGGTGGGTCTGTTGGATGGTGGGTCTTGGTGGGTCTGTTGGATGGTGGGTCTTGGTGGGTCTTGGTGGGTCTGTTGGATGGTGGGTCTTGGTGGGTCTGTTGGATGGTGGGTCTTGGTGGATCTGTTGGATGGTGGGTCTTGGTGGGTCTTGGTGGGTCTGTTGGATGGTGGGTCTTGGTGGATCTGTTGGATGGTGGGTCTTGGTGGGTCTTGGTGGATCTGTTGGATGGTGGGTCTTGGTGGGTCTTGGTGGGTCTGTTGGATGGTGGGTCTTGGTGGGTCTGTTGGATGGTGGGTCTTGGTGGGTCTTGGTGGGTCTGTTGGATGGTGGGTCTGTTGGTTGGTGGGTCTTGGTGGGTCTGTTGGATGGTGGGTCTTGGTGGGTCTGTTGGATGGTGGGTCTTGGTGGGTCTGTTGGATGGTGGATGGTGGGTCTGTTGGATGGTGGGTCTTGGTGGATCTGTTGGATGGTGGGTCTTGGTGGGTCTGTTGGATGGTGGGTCTTGGTGGGTCTGTTGGATGGTGGGTCTTGGTGGGTCTGTTGGATGGTGGATGGTGGGTCTGTTGGATGGTGGGTCTTGGTGGATCTGTTGGATGGTGGGTCTTGGTGGGTCTGTTGGATGGTGGGTCTTGGTGGGTCTGTTGGATGGTGGGTCTTGGTGGGTCTGTTGGATGGTGGATGGTGGGTCTTGGTGGGTCTGTTGGATGGTGGGTCTTGGTGGATCTGTTGGATGGTGGGTCTTGGTGGATCTGTTGGATGGTGGGTCTTGGTGGGTCTGTTGGATGGTGGGTCTTGGTGGGTCTGTTGGATGGTGGGTCTTGGTGGATCTGTTGGATGGTGGGTCTTGGTGGATCTGTTGGATGATGGGTCTTGGTGGATCTGTTGGATGGTGGGTCTTGGTGGATCTGTTGGATGGTGGGTCTTGGTGGATCTGTTGGATGGTGGGTCTTGGTGGGTCTGTTGGATGGTGGGTCTTGGTGGATCTGTTGGATGGTGGGTCTTGGTGGATCTGTTGGATGGTGGGTCTTGGTGGATCTGTTGGATGATGGGTCTTGGTGGGTCTGTTGGAAGGTGGGTCTTGGTGGATCTGTTGGATGGTGGGTCTTAGTGGATCTGTTGGATGGTGGATCTTGGTGGATCTGTGGATGATATAAGGTGCTCGTCATAGCTGGGACTGTGACCAGTATCAGGTGACAAATCTAATTGCATTGTGACGAGTTACCTAGTAACGAAAATAACAGGTAATTTAATCAGTCGTTATCCACAATTCCTATAATAGATACTGACCTCAAAATTCTGGATATATATATATATATATATATATATATATATATATATATATATATATATATATATATATATGTCGTACCTAGTAGCCAGAACTCACTTCTCAGCCTACTATGCAAGGCCCGATTTGCCTAATAAGCCAAGTTTTCACGAATTAATGTTTTCTCGACTACCTAACCTACCCAACCTAACCAAACCTAACTTTTTCGGCTACCTAACCTAACCTAACCTATAAAGATAGGTTAGGTTAGGTTAGGTAGGGTTGGTTAGGTTTGGTCATATATCTACGTTAATTTTAACTCCAATAAAAAAAAATGATCTCATACATAATGAAATGGGTAGCTTTATCATTTCATAAGAAAAAAATTAGAGAAAATATATTAATTCAGGAAAACTTGGCTTATTAGGCAAATCGGGCCTTGCATAGTAGGCTGAGAAGTGAGTTCTGGCTACTAGGTACGACATATATATATATATATATATATATATATATATATATATATATATATATATATATATATATATATATATATTGTGACGATAATCTCCTTCAAGAGATTGAGCCTGCTCTTCCCTCCACCAATACGTCGCAACAAATATATAAAACTACTATGGAAGAAATGTCCAACAACGACAACAACATCTCCAAGGTTTGCCAGAGCGCAAAACGTATGCAGCCAGGAACACCTGCTCAGACTCAAACCGCCAAACTACCCGTCTTGCTGCCGGCTCCTCTGATTGGTCGCCGGTCGGGCTGCAACTGCACTCCACCCCCCCATACTACTTGATGTCTGGGGCCGCCACGACCTCAGTCCTCAGAATATTCCGTGCTTTCACAGTTAACACTTCTCCCTGCTAGACGTAAGCTTTAGCGTACGTATACTGAGAGAGGTGATAGCTTAAAGCCAATATTCCAGCACCTTTCATATACTTGTATATTGCACTTCTTGTTATTTTGTCTTAACGTAACTTTTCATTGTGTCATTTAATTATTCTTATTATTTTGATTGATTGATTTTATTATACGAATTTGTTTGTCCATTTTATTCATGTTTTATTTCTTTAACGTAATTAAAATTTCATTGTTAAAATTTACTTGTGTTTTGTGTGTCTTCTCCTTACCTTACCACAGACGAAGTTCCAGATTTTCTATTTTTTTTTTTAATACTATGTGACGAGGCCATACCCCTAGCTTTGAACAGCCGAACACCAACGCGTTACCGTCACAATATATATATATATATATATATATATATATATATATATATATATATATATATATATATATATATATATAATGACCGAAAAAGTAAGATTAATAATTCTAACACGAATTTTCTCACTATTTCTCATGTTTCCTTTTTCATGACGATGGTAATTGAAAAATCAATTCTCCAAAATTCATTAGTATTTCTAGTCTTGAGTAATCTTTATTTCTAGAGTAGATATAAAAATGAATTTTGGAGAATTAATTTTTCAATTACCATCGACAGTAAAAAGAAACAAAAGAAATATTAAGAAAATTCGTGTCAGAATTATTAAACTTACTTTTTCGGTCATGATATATATATATATATATATATATATATATATATATATATATATATATATATATATATATATATATATATATATATATATATAATATGTTAAACTCTGTAACCAGTTCATCAATGCTGTAAGTTACTTAGCTAATCTAATAGAGAGGCTCTGTTGCTAATCCCATTACGTGTCTGTGAGGAGTTTGCACCAATGCTCCCTGGATGTGTCTGGGGTGCATATTAAATGAACTAACTAGAACAGAGGAGGTCAAATATGTCAAAGGTCATACACATGACCTTTCCTACTTTACTAGTGAGCTATGAACACCTTTTTGTGTTGTTTTGTTATGAGTTAATCAATCAGGAGGTTGCCTAAGTGTTCCAATTTCCATTTTGGTTGCTTGCAAGGTTTGTTGTTGCAGAAATGCAGTTTAGTAACTGGTTCATTTGATTTGTTGAGTTCGTATGAGTTGAAATGCTTTCGTGTTTAATTAGAAAGCAAATGCATGCAATTCGATTGGTCGCAATGGCAGGTTGGTCGTTACAAGAAGTCTCTGAAGATGGGTACTCAGGTACTTCTGTTGTCATAACAGTATTCAGGTACTTCTGTTGTCATAACAGTACTCAGGTACTTCTGTTGTCATAACAGTACTCAGGTACTTCTGTTGTCATAACAGTACTCAGGTACTTCTGTTGTCATAACAGTATTCAGGTACTTTGTTGTCATAACAGTACTCAGGTACTTCTGTTGTCATAACAGTACTCAGGTACTTCTGTTGTCATAACAGTACTCAGGTACTTCTGTTGTCATAACAGTACTCAGGTACTTCTGTTGTCATAACAGTACTCAGGTACTTCTGTTGTCATAACAGTATTCAGGTACTTCTGTTGTCATAACAGTACTCAGGTACTTCTGTTGTCATAACAGTACTCAGGTACTTCTGTTGTCATAACAGTACTCAGGTACTTCTGTTGTCTGCGTCTTGAAACTCTGTTCACTCACACTCTGTTCACTTAAGTGCATGTGAAAGCACTTAAGATTCTATTGTCTGTTTACCCCATTGGGAAGCCACTTAAAGTTAACCTCACTTTTTTAAGCATTTTAAGTGAGATGCTTAAACTAACCTAACATTCTAAGACTTTTAAGTCTTAGACTGTGAACATTATCTAAGACTGCTAACATCAGTGTGGCTTGGCACTGGCACTTTGTCCTTATCTGTTCACACAATCGCCACACTGTTCTTCTGTTCACCTCGTTTACAAGCGGTTATACAGTGGCATTGTTCTTCTGTTCAACCCACTTACAAGCAGTTTCCCAGTGGCATTGTTCACCATCTTTTCTCACAATTGCAAGTAACTTACCCTCCTCCTCCGACTGTTGCATGCCGGCACTGTCCTTTGACTGGTGTCGTTACCTACGTTCTGCGCAGCTAACGAGGTGATGTGATGAATGGAAGTGTAAATAGGTCTCTCGCCTGGGCGAGGTTCTTGAAGCACTGCCTCAAAATTGCGAGTTATGACTTTGTTGGGGAAAATGAGGAAGTTTGTCCTGCTGTGTGAGCGTGTTTGTTGTGTGGGTGTGGGTGTGTGTGTGTGGGGGGGGGTGTGTGGTTGTGTGTGTGTTTGAGTGTGTGTGTGGGTGAGTGTGGTTGTGTGTATGAGTGTGTGCTTAGTTGTGTGTGGTGTGTTTGGTTTGTGTGTGGTGTGTTTGGTGTGTGTGTGTGTGTGTGTGTGTGAGTGTGTGGATCGTTCTATACCATATATATATATATATATATATATATATATATATATATATATATATATATATATATATATAATATTATAATGTTATAATGTTATGCCAATTAAATACCTAATTTATTATTTATTTTAGCTTTCCTTGTATATTTTTTAACATTTTTAGCTCTCCAAAATGTTGATCTTGACAGACTTTCTCATTCCTAATTATTCCTTGTGTAAATTTTTTGTTTTAAAAAGCTGATATTGGGTAAAAAGTTGACTACACTGAATAGCCGTGAGAGTTTAATATTAGAATATACACTTCTCCTCCCGGCTTGCTCTCAAGCACTTGGATTGGACGGTAGAGCGACGGTCTCGCTTCATGCAGGTCGGCGTTCAATCCCCGACCGTCCACAAGTGGTTGGGCACCATTCCTTTCCCCCCGTCCCATCCCAAATCCTTTTCCTGACCCCTTCCCAGTGCTATATAGTCGTAATGGTTTGATGCTTTCCCTTATAATACCCCTCAATCATAACTCAGATCAGCATTGATCATCTGAGCTAAGCCTAATTCAAATGATCCTGTATTAAGTTGTATTCCACCTGCAGCTGTTGTCCTGTTATTTGTCCTGATCACAGGATGTAATCTTTTCCTACTGTATGCGATGGTTATTCAACAGCTGCAAAAAAACTGCGGGCTCACCATAGCCCGTGCTACTTGGAACTTTGTGTTCCAGGTAGCGAATCTTGCACAACATTAACAGCTGTTTCAACACTAAAACAACAGTGAAATGTTGCAGAATTGTGTTGTTTGTACTGAAGTAAGTGTTGCGTGCTGGAGGGAAGGTTATCTTGAGTTGATTTCGGGGCTTTAGTGTCCCCGCGGCCCGGTCCTTGACCAGGCCTCCACCCCCAGGAAGCAGCCCGTGACAGCTGACTAACACCCAGGTACCTATTTTACTGCTAGGTAACAGGGGCATTCAGGGTGAAAGAAACTTTGCCCATTTGTTTCGGCCTCGTACGGGAATCGAACCCGCGCCACAGAATTACGAGTCCTGCGCGCTATCCACCAGGGGCCAGATTCACGAAAGAACTTACGCAAACACTTACGAACGTGTACATCTTTCCTCAATCTTTGACGGCTTTGGTTACATTTATTAAACAGTTTACAAGCATGAAAACTTGCCAATCAACTGTTGTTATTGTTATAAACAGCCTCCTGGTGCTTCGGAGCTCATTAACTGTTTAATAATTGTAAACATAGCCGCCAAAGATTGAGAAAAGATGTAAAGGTTCGTAAGTGCTTGCGTAAGTGCTTTCGTGAATCTGGCCCCAGGCTACGAGGCCCCCTACGAGGGAAAGCGATACATAAAATATTTTTATATGTTCGTGGCTTGAAAAAATACTGATTTTTCGATGTGTTTACTTTTATTATGTTTATTTTTATTCATGTTATTGAGTGTTTATTTTTGAGCAGCTGGTGACCTGTGTTGCTATAGCAACACACAAGCGGCAACACTGCCGTGTTTTGAAACCGCAACACCCGTTCAAAACCTCGAAATCTGGAGGTGAAATGCTTTAAATCAACACATTTGTGTAAGGTTGCGGATGAATCTTTCATTATAAAAGGCGTGACTCTATGCTATTTTAATCCGTTCTCGCACTTTCTTATAGTCAATATTGACTTATTAAATAAGTGCATATGTGACATACTAATTTACTGTGAATATTTTAGTTTCCCTTGAAAAGCTTCATAGAAAACACCGACCTTACCTAACCTTCTTAGTATGTTAAGATAAGCATCTTATTGCTTCGTAATTACAATTATTACTTAACCTATACCTATAATTGGTTAAGTAATAATTGTAATTATGAAGCAATAAGATGCTTATCTTAACATACTAAGAAGGTTAGGTAAGGTCGGTGTTTTCTATGAAGATTTTCAAGGTAAACTAACATATTCACAATAAATTAGTATGTCACATATGCACTTATTAAATAAGTCAATATTGACTTAAAGTGCGAGAATGGGTTGGCTATTTGGGGAACAATTAAGCGTAATTATGAGGTTTTATTTATTAATGTTAGTTTTTATTATTTATATATTATTGACTTATTGTTTTGAATCTATCGATTTGTTCTCTTATTAGTATAAATATTTTTAAATCAGTTTATGTCTTCAGTCTTCACACTTTTGTAGGTTTGTATTTGTTTCAGAGTAATTTAAAAGACCTAAATTGGTCTATCAAAATTTTCTTACAAAAATAAAAAAAAAATTTGTATCTGTGTCCTGATAAATATTCAATCAAATTATTTATTGAATATTTCGAATTGTTTCAAGCCTAAAAGTGTGTTTGCAGGCCCGAGGGAAGGGAGCTACCCTGGAAACACAAACCGAAACTGTCTCTATTTTCCGCTTGTTACAACTTGTAATAAAGTTGTTACATCTTGACTTAACGTGTTTATGACGTATTAGAACGTTGTTACAACTTGCTATATTGGTTGTTATAACTGGTTAGGTGGTGTTAAAACTTGTTCAAACGTTGTAGAAACGTCGTAGTTTCAGTGTGTGTTTGGCAGGTAAGGACCTCCTAACAATCATTGTCTCCTGGATATTCCTTGAAGGGGATAGAGGCTCCTAATTAACGAGGAGTAACGCCGTAAGTAACGAGGCTCGTTACTTACGCCAGCGTTACTTAGGTCTCGTTAGCGTGTTTATGACTCGTCTGACGTTGTTTGTGATTATATCTAATGTGTTTTGAATCTTACGGGAGGATAATTTGATTTGTAACTCTTCTCTGTGTTATAAAGTGATCAAGTGGTCTTTCAGGCATCAATCTTGAGGTGATTTCGGGGCTTAGCGTCCCCGCGGCCCGGTCCTCGACCAGGCCTTCTTTTTGTTACACATCCCCTTGTTTTGTCAAGACATCCCCAGGAAGCAGCCCGTAGCAGCTGTCTAACTCCCAGGTACCTATTTACTGCTAGGTAACAGGGGCATAGGGTGAAAGAAACTCTGCCCATTGTTTCTCGCCGGCGCCTGGGATCGAACCCACGACCACAGGATCACAAGTCCAGCGTGCTGTCCGCTTGGCCGACCGGCTCCCTATTTAAGGTTGCAAAAGAATTGCAATCTGGGGTACTACGGCACCCAAAAGCAGTACTTGTAGTACTCTATGCAACAAGTGACTTTTAAATGATCGAATTCTTGTTCCATTTAGCAGATGGGATCGTTGCAAGTGATCGAAGTATGTTGATGTTGCTTCTTATTAGTTTTGCAACAATCTTTTTTTTTTTTTTTTGAGATATATACAAGAGTTGTTACATTCTTGTAGAGCCACTAGTACGCGTAGCGTTTCGGGCAAGTCCTTAATCCTATGGTCCCTGGAATACGATCCCCTGCCGCGAAGAATCGTTTTTTCATCCAAGTACACATTTTACTGTTGCGTTAAACAGAGGCTACAGTTAAGGAATTGCGTCCAGTAAATCCTCCCCGGCCAGGATACGAACCCATGACATAGCGCTCGCGGAACGCCAGGCGAGTGTCTTACCACTACACCACGGAGACTGCTAAACTCTGCATTCCCACTTAGTATGTGCCCTAGAGTAAGTGTTGGTTATCTTGAGGTTATCTTCAGATGATTTCGGGGCTTTGTGTCCCCGCGGCCCGGTCCTCGACCAGGCCTCCACCCTCAGGAAGCAGCCCGTGACAGCTGACTAACACCCAGGTACCTATTTTACTGCTAGGTAACAGGGGGGAGGGAAAGCGATACATAAAATATTTTTATATGTTCGTGGCTTGAAAAATTACTGATTTTTAATCATTTGTGGCAAATCCGATTTGATATATGAACAAGCTTGAAATTTTAATGCTGAAGCATTGCATTAATGCTGCAACATCTATTGTCTGAGATAACGTGGGTTGCAATGCTGCAGTTCTTGGATCAGTAAGTCTGATAACGTGTTATCAATTATATTCTTTAAAGGTATACATAGTTTTTTTAATGGAAAACCAAATGTTTGTGTTAGCATTTCAAATTGTTTGATATTGAAGTTTTGATAATGTTTGATATTGAAGTTTGATAATGAAATTTTGAAATTGAAGGCTTTTGAATGAGAGGCTGGAAAATGGGCTTTTAATATAGGATATTGATTTATATTTAAAAAAATCTATTGCTTTTTTGATTTTGTCTTTCAAAAAATAAAAAAAAATCTCAAAGTTGTTTTTGAGCTTTTGTTTATCTTTATTGTTTGTTTTGTTTATCTTTATTGACAATGAGAAAGTCTTTGTTGACTTTCATTGTCTTGCTTCAGGGAAACAATTTCTCGCGTGTTTCTCAGGGAAACAATTTCTCATGTGTAGAGAGGAATTACTCCTTTATCATCGGTGTTATCTCGCGTATAAACACACAAACACACAAACCCAGAACATCGTCCCTACATTTCCTGTTTAATAACATTGAAGTAAAATAGTTTTGAAACTTTTCTTTTGTACTAATTAAAACTGTTAATTTTGAAGTTAATTGTGGCATCAAAAGCATCAAATATATATATATATATATATATATATATATATATATATATATATATATATATATATATATATATATATATATATATGTAAGTAAGTATATATATATATATATAAGAGAGAGTGTGGAATGATTTACATTATTTCAAGATATCTTAAAAACCTCGCTGCGTTATCTTTCGAAAATTCTATAAACCATTGCCAAACTAGATAGCTAATTCCCATATCTTTCTCGTTGTGCTTCTTCCTTCTTTTCCTTCTTTCACTTCCTTCTCTCTCTCCTCCTGTTCCTTCTACTCTCCCTCTCACTGCCCCCTCCACCTACTAGCCACCTCTTAACAAACCCTTTGCTTTCTCTAAGCCCAAACGCTACCACCTTTTTAACCAGTAAATTGAACTGGCATTCTATTAATAATACACCACAAATGCCTTTCAAACGCACCACCAAACTAACATTATGATAAGTATTGCATTCATGATACTTGAATCATGATTCATGACGCAAGCTCATGACGCAAGGCCATGACGCAAGGCCATGACGCAAAGGCCATGACGCAAGGGCCATGACGCAAGGCCATGACGCAAAGGCCATGACGCAAGGGCCATGACGCAAGGGCCATGACGCAAGGCCATGACGCAAGGCCATGACGCAAGGCCATGACGCAAGGCCATGACGCAAGGCCATGAGGCAAGGCCATGACGCAAGGCCATGACGCAAGGCCATGACGCAAGGCCATGACGCAAGGCCATGACGCAAGGCCATGACGCAAAGGCCATGACGCAAGGCCATGACGCAAGGCCATGACGCAAGGCCATGACGCAAAGGCCATGAGAAACAGATCAAAAGGCGACCTCCAAAATGCTTAAGGACCATGATATATGAATCAGAAGAAATGGACCACGGAACCGGGCCATAACGAGTCATGAACCACGATGACGACTACGGGCCATGAGGCATGGACCATGAGTCCAGGGCCATGACACGAAGGGCATGAAATATGGACCACAAGACAAAATCGCGAGAAAGAGTAATAAGACAAGAGCTCTGAGACTGGATTTTCATTGGTGCACGACCCCCAGAGGTCGTCCTCTTCTCTGGGAGCTATACACGACTCGGTGCGTCGTCCTTAAGGACCTATACACGACCCTTAAAGGTCGTCCTCTCCTCCGGGATCTATACACGACTTCAGAGGTCGTCCTGCACTTCTCAGGGACCTATACACGACCCTTAAAGGTCGTCCTCTCCTCCGGGATCTATACACGACTTCAGAGGTCGTCCTGCACTTCTCAGGGACCTATACACGACCCTTAAAGGTCGTCCTCTCCTCCGGGATCTATACACGACTTCAGAGGTCGTCCTCCACTTCTCAGGGACCTATACACGACCCTTAAAGGTCGTCCTCTCCTCCAGAAGCTATACACGACTCCGGAGGTCGTCCTCCACTTCTCAGGGACCTATACACGACCCTTAAAGGTCGTCCTCTCCTCCAGAAGCTATACACGACTCCAGAAACCGTCCTCCACTTCTCAGGGACCTATACACGACCCTTAAAGTCGTCCTCTACTCCTCCATGAGCTAAACACGACCTCAGAGGTCGTTATCCACCCGTGTGGGAGAGCTGCAACACGAATTATTGCACGAAGAGACGCGATGTGTTTCACACAGCCCTCTAAAGGCTGAAAATTTCAGTGCCCGAGCAAGCGGATGGCGTTTTTATATAAAAGTTTGTAGCGTGTTTGAAAATGATTTAGCCGAGATGTGGGATAATGCCGCTGGTGAACGGGATAAAACAAGGTTGTTTTTAATGTATTACGTTTGGTTATACAGTAGTTTGAAATTACTCCTCGGTGTATTTTGAAGTGGGGATTTGCACAGTTTGTATGATGATTCAACACGCACGCACTCACACGCACACACATGCACACACACACTCACACACACACAGTCTAGGCGGAGGCAGACTCCATACACAGATTCCATTGAAGATGTGATAGAGCATAATAGGCTTAGGAATCGGTCCACCAGTTGATTGACAGTTGAAAGGCGGGACCAAAGAGCCAGAGCTCAACCCCCGCAAGCACAACTAGGTGACTACATGCACGCGCGTGCATCTAAACTACACAAACGCACACACACAAACAAGGATATCAACTCTACTGCAGATGGCATTCAAGCAGACAGCATTCAAGCAGACAGCATTCAAGCAAACAGCATTCAAGCAGACAGCATTCAAGCAGACAGCATTATGCAAATAAAAGCAACAGTCTCTTGTTTCTCTTGCTTTGTTGCACGCCACAAAGCAAGAGAATCGACAAACAATGACAAACAAGTCTTCAAAGAGCAACAAAAAGCCCAACCACCTCCTGAGGGATAACGACATATTTAGTGGAATAAAAGAAAACTTTTCCCCGGTGAACAGCGCCACAAAAATGGCAATTTATATCCAGAGACTTAGAGCGAGACGCGCTGTAATGATTGTTATATTTGCTGAAGCATTTTGGCATGACAGGATGGTCTCAAATTTGTTCTGTTTTTGGGCGAGGGGAATGTGGGCGGGTGTGGGTGTGTGTGTGTGTGGGTGGGTGGGTGTGTGTGTGTGTGGGTGGGTGGGTGTGTGTGTGTGGGTGGGTGTGTGGGTGTGTGGGTGTGTGTGTGTGTGGGTGTGGGTGGGTGGGTGGTAGTGTGTGGGTGTGAGAGGGTGGGTGGGTGGTAGTGTGTGGGTGTGTGTGTGTGTGTTCACCTAATTGTGCTTGCGGGGGTTGAGCTTTGGCTCTTTGGTCCCGCCTCTCAACTGTCAATCAACTGGTGTACAGATTCCTGAGCCTATTGGGCTCTATCATATCAACACTTGAAACTGTGTATGGAGTCAGCCTCCACCACATCACTGCCTAATGCATTCCATTTACTAACTACTCTGACACTGAAAAAGTTCCTTCTAACGTCTCTGTGGCTCATGTGGGTATTCAGTTTCCACCTGTGTCTCCTTGTTCGCGTCCCACCAGTGTTGAATAGTTTATCCTTGTTTACCCGGTCGATTCCTCTGAGGATTTTGTAGGTTGTGATCATGTCTCCCCTTACTCTTCTGTTTTCCAGTGTCTTAAGGTGCATTTCCCGAGGGGAAGTGTGTGTGTGTGTGTGTGTACTCACGTAGTTGTGCTTGCGGGGGTTGAGCTCTGGCTCTATGGTCCCGCCTAATACAATCACCACTAAATAAGACCAGGTCGTGTTAATATAACTAGAGAGATAAAATAATGATACGTATAAGATACAATGTAATTTGATCACATCCGTTACATTATCACTGTAAAATTATCAACGAATAATCCTACAATGTAGCAAGTACATTCTACGATGTGGCCGGAACCTCATGACTATGAATCCCGAGCGGTCTCCACTCAGCCATCAGGACCCCCTGACAAGGGACCCCTCTGAGAGGTGAGTAGAGTCACGTTCTTGAGTCATAACTCCAGAACGCAGGAAGAAAAGAACGCCATAAACAAGGAACAGAGCAATAAAATGCTTGAGAAAGGAGCAGAGACACTGGCGTCTTGGGAACACAGCGTTGCTCCTGCACTGGAAGACGAAGGCGATTGGGCAACATTTTGCGACAAACGTACACAATCTACCGCCAATAACTATCCAGAAACCCAGGAAGTAGATTCACGAAGCAGTTACGCAAGCACTTACGAACCTGGGGCCAGATTCACGAAGCAGTTACGCAAGCACTTACGAACGTGTACATCTTTCCTCAATCATTGACAGCTTAGGTTACATTTATTAAACAGTTTACAAGCATGAAAACTTGCCAATCAACTGTTGTTATTGTTATGAACAGCCTCCTGGTGCTTCGGAGCTCATTAACTGTTTAATAATTGTAAACAAAGCCGCCAAAGATTGAGAAGAGATGGACAGGTTCGTAAGTAACTGCTTCGTGAATCTGTCTCCAGGGGCCAGATTCACGAAGCAGTTACGCAAGTACTTACGAACGTGTACTTCTTTCCTCAATCATTGACAGCTTTGGTTACATTTATTAAAGAGTTTACAAGCATGAAAACTTGCCAATCAACTGTTGTTATTGTTATAAACAGCCTCCTGGTGCTTCGGAGCTCATTAACTGTTTAATAATTGTAAACAAAGCCGCCAAAGATTGAGAAGAGATGGACAGGTTTGTAAGTGCTTGCGTAACTGCTTCGTGAATCTGTCTCCAGGAGTCTAAGCTATCTAAGAAAACGGACAACGAAAAAGACATGAAAATCAGAAGAATAACATTGATAAACGAATCAGAAAGTACTCGCCGTACTTCACTCTAGAATGTTGTTGTTGTTTAAGATTCGCTACCTGGAAAAATAAGTTCCAAGTAGCACGGGCTATGGCGAGCCCGTAGTGGACTTTATTTTTCACTCCTGAAGACCGACTCCAGCAGCTGGGAGTCGTCCACTGACCTCAGTGACTATAAAACAATCATTTTGACTATTTGTAAATGGCATGAAGCTTAAGCCTTAATGATAGGGAGCTCTGCCCCCCCTCGCACTCTCAATCAGGTACTGTATCTACAGTGCTTGAGCTGTACTCTATGGTGCTGTATTCATAGTACTTCAGCTCTACTACAATGGTTATGTATTCTGTGTGTACTCACCTAGTTGTAATCACCTAGTTGTGTTTGCGGGGGGTTGAGCTCTGGCTCTTTGGTCCCGCCTCTCAACTGTCAATTAACTGGTGTACAGGTTCATGAGCCTATTGGGCTCTATCATATCTACATTTGAAACTGTGTATGGAGTCGGCCTCCACCACATCACTGCCTAATGCATTCCAAGGAGTGTGTGTGTGTGTGTGTGTGTGTGTGTGTGTGTGTGTGTGTGTGTGTGTGTGTGTGTGTGTGTGTGTGTCAAAATGTTGACAGAATTAACATTTTTAATCATATGTTAATGTTAAGACCCTGGAGGCATGTTGGTGATGGTGATAGTGATGGTGATATCAGTGATAGTGATAATGATAACACTATACAACCCCCCCTGATAGTATAGATGCCACAATTTCACAAGAGCCAGCTGTGAGTGGCGCTTGCAGGTGGCTCCTTGCCTACACCAGCTGGTAATCTTGTAAACAGAGCGTAAATTTAATTAATTTAAATACAAAACAAGTCATTTAAACTTGTAAATTATATTCAAATAGTCCCCCATTAACTTGAGCATTTTATCGGTTATATTTGCCAGTCAAACTGTGTACTGGAGTTAATGTTTGAGAGTAAGGGAGTTCTGGGGGATTTCTGGAATATTTTCTGGGGGATTTCATGGGGGATTTCCTGGGAATTTCTGGGAGATTTCTTGGGGATTTCATGGGGAATTTCTGTGGGATTTCCTGGGGAATTTCTGGGGGATTTCATGGGAATTTATGGGGGATTTCCTGGGGAATTTCTCCGCGTCCTCTCACATTCCAAGGGTAAAAAGAGGCAGGGTGAATGGGAAAGTGAGGGTGATAAAGGGCTTCGTAATGGGCAAAAGGATAAATAGTGGGTTTGCAGAATGAACGGATGAGAAGAAAAATGCGATAAGGATTAAGAAAATGAGGGGTTAAATTTGAGTGCATTAGGTAAACTAAGTAGTAAGATTAGAACTAAGATTAGTTGAGAGGGGCCTAGTTAGTAGATGGAGGCCTAGTTAGTAGATGGGGGGGCCTAGTTAGTAGATGGGGGGGCCTAGTTAGTAGATGGGGGGCCTAGTTAGTAGATGGGGGGCCTAGTTAGTAGATGGGGGGGGCCTAGTTAGTAGATGGGGGGGCCTAGTTAGTAGATGGGGGGGGCCTAGTTAGTAGATGGGGGGCCTAGTTAGTAGATGGGGGGCCTAGTTAGTAGATGGGGGGGCCTAGTTAGTAGATGGGGGGCCTAGTTAGTAGATGAGGGGCCTAGTTAGTAGATGGGGGGCCTAGTTAGTAGATGGGGGGCCTAGTTAGTAGATGGGGGTCCTAGTTAGTAGATGGGGGGGCCTAGTTAGTAGATGGGGGCCTATGCAAGGCTCATTATATCAGCATACACACATCATACGAGATATACTCAACAAAGATACCACTCGAAAGGGTATACTTAATAGGCAATACAGAGCATACAACATATATGACACCAAATATTTAACATATTCCCCCATTAATATCCCCATTAGGTATCAGAGGATAATGGGGCAAGGAGGCTAATCACTTCAACTAATTCCCTGACCCGGAAGTAAGACTTAGAGAGGCTTCAGGCGCGACTGATTGGTGAATCTGATTGGTGATTGGTGAATCTGATTGGTGATTGGTGAATCTGATTGGTGATTGGTGAATCTGATTGGTGATTGGTGAATCTGATGTGACGGTTCACTGGGGGCTTCATCCCTGTGCTTCTGACCTGAGGGGCCTGACAGCTGAGTGGACAGCGCTCGGGATTCGTAGTCCTGAGGTTCCGAGTTCGATCCCCAGTGGAGGTGGAAACAAATGGGCAGAGTTTCTTTCAACCTGATGGGACTGTTCACCTAGCAGTAAATAGGTACCTGGGAGTTAGACAGCTGCTACGGGCTGCTTCCTGGGGGGTGGAGGCCTGGTCGAGGACCGGACCGCGGGGACGCTAAGCCCCGAAATCATCTCAAGATAACCTCAAGATAACCTCCACTAGCCAAGATAGACCCAATATGTTCCGAAAAACCTCGCTATATCAAGCAACGCTTCCCATATTATCACTCCTGCTATCGTCCCCGAGTACGAAATCATTCGTGTGTTAACGAGCCATTAGCGAGAACGAGGTCATTAGAGAGGACGTGAACGTTAGGGGAAGAACGTGCACGTAACTCGATCGTAAAAATTACGTTGCTAACCGTCGTTAATACACGCTTCGTGATCCCAGAGCCGCGTGCTTCTCGAAGCAACTGATGACGCAATGCTTCACGAAACTGCGTGTCTAAATTCGTGATGTATACATCACGAATTTAGATGTATACATCACGTGGCCGTGATGTATACATCACGAATACGGCCACGACAGCTTTTATATACCATAAAAACGTTCATAAAATAACAGGTAAACACAAAAGATATCACCAGGATAACAGACACTTAAAAAAGATATCAACATGATAACAGACACAAAAGATATCACCAGGATAAGACACGTACAAAAGATATCACCAGGATAACAGACACGTACAAAAGATATCAACAGGATAACATGTACAAAAGATATCAACAGGATAGCAGACACGTGCAAAAGATATCAACAGTATCGACACATACAAAAGATATCAACAAAACAACAGACATGTACAAAAATATCAACAGGATAGCAGACACGTGCAAAAGATATCAACAGGATAACATGTACAAAAGATATCAACAGGATAACAGACACGTACAAAATACATCAACAGGACAACAGACACATACAAAATACATCAACAGGACAACAGACACATACAAAATACAATAGGACAACAGCTTGCCACTGTATAATTATCCGGAGTGAAGGTGTTCCTTGTAGCGCTATCCAGTGTAGCGGACTTTCATGTATTATTAAATGTAATACAATTCTTCAGTGTCGTTCTGTTTCATGAAATACTCAGTGTTGTATTATACATTAGTGAGCTGTATTTTGTAGAACTCTCAAATCGGGAATTGTTTGATGTATTTGAGTTTAGTGGAGAAATAGGAGTATAATTTCTAATTATAGCTTCTACGCTATACTGCGTAGAAGCTGTATATATACAACCCGTTCTCGCAAATTTAATAAGTCAATATTGACTTATTAAATATGTGCATAGGTGACATACTTAACATAATAGTTTCCCTTGAAAAGCTTCATAGAAAACACCGACCTTACCTAACCTACTTAGTATGTTAAGATAAGCATCTTATTGCTTCGTAATTACAATTATTACCTAACCTATACCTATAATAGGTTAAGTAACAATTGTAATTACGAAGCTATAAGATGCTTATTTTAACATACTAAGTAGGTTAGGTAAGGTCGGTGTTTTCTATGAAGCTTTTCAAGGGAAACTATTATGTTTAGTATGTCACCTATGCACGCAACTAATAAGTCAATATTGACTTATTAAATTTGCGAGAACGGGTTGATATATACCATAATTATACTGCGTATACGCAGGGATATACGCAGTATAATTATGGAGTATGCGTAGCAGTTGTGTCGACGGCGTAGTTAGCTTGTTAGATATGACTGGAGTTCCGGAAGTAATTACCAGAATGGAATGGTAATTGAAGATATTTCTGGTTTCAGTGTTTCTACCTCCTGTTCCACAGTCGGGGAATCTTTCCACTTCCTTTCCCTTCTCTTTTCTACCTTCTTCCTTTCATTCTCGACTCTTTTCCTTACCTTGTCCACCCCTCTTCTATCCCTTTTCCACCCTCTTCTGTCCCTTTTCCACCCTCTTCTATCCCTCTTCCTTACCTATTCCACTCTCTTCCTTACCATTTCCACCCCTCTTCCGTCCCTTTTCCACCCCTCTTCCATCCCTTTTCCACCCCTCTTCCGTCCCTTTTCCACCCTCTTCCATTCCTTTTCCACCCTCTTCCATCCCTTTTCCACCCTGTTCCGTCCCTTTTCCACCCTCTTCCGTCCCTTTTCCACCCTCTTCCGTCCCTTTTCCACCCTCTTCCATCCCTTTTCCACCCTCTTCCGTCCCTTTTCTACCCTCTTCCTTACCTTTTCCACCCTCTTCCATCCCTTTTCCACCCCTCTTCCGTCCCTTTTCCACCCCTCTTCCTTACCTTTTCCACCCCTCTTCCTTACCTTTTCCACCCTCTCCTGTCCCTTTTCCACCCTCTCCTGTCCCTTTTCCACCCTCTCCTGTCCCTTTTCCACTCCTCTTCCTTCCCTTTTCCACTCCTCTTCCCTACCTTTTCCACCCTCTTCCATCCCTTTTCCACCCCTCTTCCGTCCCTTTTCCACTCCTCTTCCTTACCTTTTCCACCCTCTTTCTTCCCTTTTCCACCCTCTTCTATCCCTTTTCCACCCTCTTCTATCCCTTTTCCACCCTCTTCCATCCCTTTTCCACCCTCTTCCATCCCTTTTCCACCCTCTTCCTTACCTTTTCCACCCTCTTCCTTACCTTTTCCACCCTCTTCTATCCCTTTTCCACCCTCTTCCTTCCCTTTTCCACCCTCTTCTATCCCTTTTCCACCCTCTTCCTTACCTTTTCCACCCTCTTCCTTACGTTTTCCACCCTCTTCCTTACCTTTTCCACCCTCTTCCTTCCCTTTTCCACCCCTCTTCCGTCCCTTCTCCACTCTCTTCCTTCCCTTTTCCACCCCTCTTCCGTCCCTTTTCCACCCTCTTCCGTCCCTTTTCCACCCTCTCCCTTCCTTTTCTCCACTCTCTTCCTTCCCTTTTCCACCCCTCTTCCGTCCCTTTTCCACCCTCTTCCGTCCCTTTCCCACCTTTTCCTTCGAGTGGGGTGTCTGACTGGCTATTTAGATAGCCAGGTAATCTGTACAGCTAAGTGGCTGAGGTTATTTGAGTGAACTGTTAACCAAGACTAATCTGGATGGCCATTGGGCCAAGCTAAGTGGCTGGTTAGATAATTACCGAAGACGTAGGAAGTGGTCCTGCTTAGTTAAACAAGCCAACAAGGCCCCTTTGTTTGCTCAGGGGAGCAATAGAAATTTATATATACATTATGTATATAAAAACCAAAGAAAACGCTTCACATCTTGACGAATAAATATTCGACTTTTTTGCAAATATTTCAAGAGTTTTAAACTTTGGAATGTGTATACATTTTTGTATTTAATTTATATATTTTTTTTATCAATATAGCAACCGAATAAGGATTTGGACCATTCAAATTCAAATGTTTATTTAGGTAAAGTACATACATACAGATTTTGATGAATTTATAGATAGAGCTGGTACATACAATGCCTAAAGCCACTAAATTCAATGAAAATTGTATTTTGAAAATATATAGAGTTGTATTCAACATGGCTCTTTAGTGTAGGAAAAAAAGGTGTATGTGTGAAGCATTCAAATGACACACCTTTTGTTCAGAGCAGCTGCCATGTCCCTTGTCACTAGGCCTTTTATCCACAAGACTGGCCTCCAGGCAATCGTCAAGAAAGGGCCTTTTTTTTTGCGAGTGGAAATATTCTCTTTTTACTTTTCACGTGACGCTTTTATTATAACAAAAGGCATAATTACGAGGCTCTTAAGAGAGTTTTCTCGACGGGTTTCCCCCCTTGAGTGACGGAGATGAACCGGAGGGGCATGGCTCTTTTCCCAGAACTTCTTAGTGTGTGTAATTCTTAGTGTCACCTCTTGCTGTCAAGAAATAATTCTTAAAACACACAAAACCGAAAAATAATTCTTTAAACACACAAAACCTATTCACGAAGATTTCAAAATTTTGAAGAATTATCCACTGATGAAGAATATTGTGAGGTTATAAAGCTACTTTAATGGAGTTTATTAAAAATATGTTTTTTGGGGCTGTGGGGGTAGTGAGGGGGGGGGGTTATGGGGAGTGCACAGGTGACAATGCCTCATTAATGGCTTTGGGAGACTTGCTTCTTATCAAGGCTTCCAGGTCCGCAAGACGGCTTTAGAGGATGACATAAGCCACCTGATGTCTTGGAAGATGGTAAGTTGGTGTTTATTATTAAGGGGGGACTTTATTAGATTTTGGGCATTTTTAGTTTGATTTTTCTCGTCTGTCTGTCTCTCTCTCTCTCTCTCTCTCTCTCTCTCTCTCTCTCTCTCTCTCTCTCTCTCTCTCTCTCTCTCTCTCTCTCTCTCTCTCTCTCTCCATAAATCAACAGCATTGCTTCCAAACCAGTATTTATCATTATAAGTCCATTCTGTATTAAGGTCATGCAAACTGAACTGCATAATCTAATCGAGGCTTATCATGTGCAAGATCAAACTGCATAATGCATAATTCCAGATGAATCTCTGGTGAGATAGAGTATCGAACCCGCAGACTTGAGACAAAATTCGGACTCACATTCAAGACTGAGTCACAATTCTTTTTCCGCATTCACCTGTTTGAAATTGACTTGAAAATTTGATGTCATTAAATTTGTATAGCACGAGCGGCTGTGAATAAAAGTATGAATCCCTTTTTAATCTATATTTTTAGTGACGTAAAATAAATGGATTTGTAGGCGATGAGTCACAATAACGTGGCTGAAGTATGTTGACCAGACCACACACTAGAAATTGAAGGGACGACGACGTTTCGGTCCGTCCTGGACCATTCTCAAGTCGATTGAGAAATCTAAATGGATTTGTGTTTATTCAAGTAATTTTTTAACTTCATATGTTCTATTTTTGAAGCAAATATCATAACAGAAGATTTTCCTAAAATAATCCAAGGTCACTTTTTTGTTTTTCTGGCGATAATTGTTTTTTGCCTCCATCTTCCTTACAGCAGAATATATATATATATATATATATATATATATATATATATATATATATATATATATATATATATATATATATATATATATTATATTATTCCTCGAGAATAAAGTCTAAAGATCCTTCAAGGATTCGAACCTAGATTGCCTGGGGGTTAGCCCAGTGCTCTGACCACTCCTGACGACGTAAGTTCGAATCCGTGATGGGTCATTAGGATTTACTGTTTAAACACCTGAAGCTTAAGTTCGTGATCTATCGAGTCATCCATTTAGAAGTTGGGTGATAGCAGGGCATCAGGAGTGGAAATAGAGCAGAACGATTGCTAAACGAGTTACAGCCCCGCTCCTGTGCCAGGTAAGTCCACTCCGGGATCACCATAGCCCGTGCTACTTGCAACATTTTGTTCCCAGTAGCTGAATCTTAAACAACAACACATTGCTAAATGGCGGAGAAAGCTTTCACGATTCAGTTGTTCCATGGGGAGAGTGTGGCCTAGTTAATGATGTTTGATGAGTTCCTTTCTTGCCCCAGCAAGTCCCCAGTAGAGTTACTCTATGACTCTAGAGTTACTCTCTGTTACTCTACCATTGAGATCCACCAGGTGGTGGTTCCTTATATGGTTCATTCCCAGGGTTTAATCAAGCCATTGCATTGTTGACTTGAGAGATCTTATTCTACATCTGCAGAAAAAATAAATACCTGTGCAACATTGCTAATTTATATTTTTTTTATTTGAATTATAGAGGCTTGGCATTTAATAACCACTCTTAAGATATTTTTTTTCCTCCTTTGTGCATAAGAACCAATAGAATGTTTTTTTTTCTGAACCTTTCTTAACTCGTGGATTCAAGTTGATATTAGTTCAAATTGCGTTCTTAAGACTCCTTATTTCATAGCTTTTTGGTATTGCTTGCAACATTCTTAGAGGAGGTTCTTAGATTAGATTGCTCTTATCTTCTTATATTCTTAGAATCATTCTTAGATTGCTCAGTGCCACAGCAATTAAAGTCTTTTCAGATTTTTTCTTGTACCTTTCTGCCATTTTAAGAGCTAAGGGACTTGAGAATGGAAAAAAAGTAATTTTTTAGAGGCCAAGAAAAAGAAAGAGAGGCCATAGTAGGTTGACCAGACCACACACTAGAAGTTGAAGGGACGACGACGTTTCGGTCCGTCCTGAACCATTCTCAAGTCGATTGTCTGACCATAGTAATTTATTTGCATCCTCCACTGCTTCTAATCCTTACGTTATGTTCCATATTTCTTAAGTAATCACTTTTGCTTGTCCTATTTCACTTTTTCACCAAAAATTTCCAATTTCACAAAAAATTCAAATTTCACAAATTTCCAATTTCATAAAATTAATTTCACAAAAAATTCCAATTTCACAAATTTCCAATTTCATAAAATTAATTTCACAAAAAATTCCAATTTCACAAATTTCCAATTTCATAAAATTAATTTCACAAAAAATTCCAATTTTTATCAGATATCATCAGATCTTATATAATTCTTGTATATGTATATTTATACATATGTAACAGTTATAGCAAACATGTGCGCACCAGAGTGAATAATCCACTAATCTTTTATGAATAATTAACATAGATTACCAAAATTTTATTTGATTTAAAAGCAGTTTATGCGTTGCTGTAATTTAATGTGATTCCAGTACCCGAAAAACACATTAAATTTTTTTTCCACTATTTTTCCAACAATGAGTTAAGGAAATCATGCAGATCAAATTTCGTCGGAACATATTTGGCTCGAATTAAATGTGGTTGAGTTAGTGGGACAAGGAACTAATTTGTCCTGACGGCTGAGTGGGCAGCGCTTGGGATTCGTAGTCCTAAGGTTCCGGGTTCGATCCCCGGCGGAGGTGGAAACAAATGGATATAGTTTCTTTCGTCCTGATACCCCTAGGTACCTGGGAGTTAGACAGCTGCTACGGGCTGCTTCCTAGGGGGGGGGGGTGAAACAAAAAGGAGGCCTGGTCGAGGACCGGACCGCGGGGACGCTAAACTCTCAAGATAACCTCATGAAGGCACTTAGGTAAACCAATGTTGTGCTTTTTGTAATAATATCGGTTTACCAAAGTGTAAACAAATAGCTTTATATATTAATGTAAAAAAAATTTACAATTGTATCGTTATCTAGGCTAATAAACACGTGATTCTGTATAAACAAATTTCCTAGATTAATCCTAACTAGGCAGTTGAAAGGGAAAGATAACTATTAAGGGGAAAGCGCCAAGCCATTACGACTTTATAGCACTGGGAAGGGAAGGGAACTATCAGGGGGAAAGCACCAAGCCATCACGACTATATAGCACTGGGAAGGGAGTCAAGATAAGGATTTGGGATGGAACGGAAGGGAAAAGAAACGATGCCCAACAAACTTGGATGATCGGGGGATTGAACGCCGACCTGCATGCATGTTTTCTGATAGTTTTTTTTTTTTTTGCCCTTTTCCGAGTTCGTTCAGAAAGTTTACACACGAGAGGAGAAAATAGAGCTCCTTACACCCCGTGTTGCAACTTGTCACATGTAAACTATTGCGCCTTGAATCAAAAGAAAAAAAAAATTCCCTCGTTTCCCGGAAAATTTGCAAAAAAAGTTTACAAAAAAAGGTTTCAGCAGATGAATGAAATTTTTGACGAGAGAGAAACTTGAGGTAGACCAAGTTAAGAAGCCTGGGAGTGGAGTTTTAGCCTGGGAGTGGAGTTTTAGCCTGGGAGTGGAGTTTTAGCCTGGGAGTGGAGGTTTAGTCTGGAGTGGAGTGTTAGCCTGGGAGTGGAGTGTTAGCCTGGGAGTGGAGTGTTAGCCTGGGAGTGGAGTGTTAGCCTGGGAGTGGAGTGTTAGCCTGGGAGTGGAGTGTTAGCCTGGGAGTGGAGTGTTAGCCTGGGAGTGGAGTGTTAGCCTGGGAGTGGAGTGTTAGCCTGGGAGTGGAGTGTTAGCCTGGGAGTGGAGTGTTAGCCTGGGAGTGGAGTGTTAGCCTGGGAGTGGAGTTTTAGCCTGGGAGTGGAGTTTTAGCCTGGGAGTGGAGTTTTAGCCTGGGAGTGGAGTTTTAGCCTGGGAGTGAAGTTTTAGCCTGGGAGTGGAGTTTTAGCCTGGGAGTGGAGTTTTAGCTTGGGAGTGGAGTTTAACCTGGGAGTGGAGTTTAACCTGGGAGTGGAGTTTAACCTGGGAGTGGAGTTTAACCTGGGAGTGGAGTTTAACCTGGGAGTGGAGTTTAACCTGGGAGTGGAGTTTAACCTGGGAGTGGAGTTTAACCTGGGAGTGGAGTTTAACCTGGGAGTGGAGTTTAACCTGGGAGTGGAGTTTAACCTGGGAGTGGAGTTTAACCTGGGAGTGGAGTTTAACCTGGGAGTGGAGTTTAACCTGGGAGTGGAGTTTAACCTGGGAGTGGAGTTTAACCTGGGAGTGGAGTTTAACCTGGGAGTGGAGTTTAACCTGGGAGTGGAGTTTAACCTGGGAGTGGAGTTTAACCTGGGAGTGGAGTTTAACCTGGGAGTGGAGTTTAACCTGGGAGTGGAGTTTAACCTGGGAGTGGAGTTTAACCTGGGAGTGGAGTTTAACCTGGGAGTGGAGTTTAACCTGGGAGTGGAGTTTAACCTGGGAGTGGAGTTTAACCTGGGAGTGGAGTTTAACCTGGGAGTGGAGTTTAACCTGGGAGTGGAGTTTAACCTGGGAGTGGAGTTTAACCTGGGAGTGGAGTTTAACCTGGGAGTGGAGTTTAACCTGGGAGTGGAGTTTAACCTGGGAGTGGAGTTTAACCTGGGAGTGGAGTTTAACCTGGGAGTGGAGTTTAACCTGGGAGTGGAGTTTAACCTGGGAGTGGAGTTTAACCTGGGAGTGGAGTTTAACCTGGGAGTGGAGTTTAACCTGGGAGTGGAGTTTAACCTGGGAGTGGAGTTTAACCTGGGAGTGGAGTTTAACCTGGGAGTGGAGTTTAACCTGGGAGTGGAGTTTAACCTGGGAGTGGAGTTTAACCTGGGAGTGGAGTTTAACCTGGGAGTGGAGTTTTAGCATGGGAGAGGAGCTTCCTGAACCGACATCATCTCCTATATAATCAATGTATGACGCTTTGTTGCCTCCTATAAGATATTTTCTCTTTTTGTATCTTATATATGCAGTAATTTTTCTATATATGTGGAAGCAACCATTGTGCTTCTGATATATGTATTTAAGAGTGTTCCTGGGTGTCAAGGGTTCGAATCCTGGTCGGGTCCTTTAGCGTTCTTTAGATATATATATTGCCAAATTGGGACTCGATTTTGGTCTCTAGGGAGGCGATATTAGCCTACGTCTCATAGTTAATAATCGTTTAATTGAGTCTAGGGCAGCCAGTCGGCATCGTTTATAGGGATGGCGAGATGCTGACGTCTCTCAGCCGGAGATGAGATGAGGTTGCTAGGCAACCAAAGCGAAGAGATGGATTTTAGGGAGGGAACTATCGGGGGAAAAGCATCAAGCCATTACGACTATATAGCACTGTCGCACTGAGAAGGTGTCAGGATAAGGATATATATTATATATATATATATATATAATATATATATATATATATATATATATATATATATATATATATATATATATATATATATCTTGATATAATCTGACCCATTACCAAGGACACAAGGCTGGCTTAGAGTTTATGTAAAGCGATCCATGATATTAAGCCGAGTGGAATATACTCTTGAGAGGAATATAGCTCTATTATACCCTCCTGGTATTTAAATTGTATGTATATATACGCTTCAGAGGAACATATTGACTTTGGATTGAAAACTGCAGTCGTATGACGAACCCGCATTTGGGAAGGTTAAACTAATTGGTTTCACGTCAGAACAGCCATAGAATGCACTCTTCAATGTGGTCTATTTTAAGCTTAAATAGGTCTTGTTGGTCATGGCATAAGAGATTAATAGGTTCTCTTCTACACTGAGATTTGCCTCTTGTGGAGATCCAGAAAGAATTAAAACCGGTAATTCCCCCCCTAAGTTTGCCCCAATCACTTTGGCTGGACGGTATAGAGCGACGGTCTGGCTTGATGCAGGTCGGCGTTCAATCCCCGACTGTCCACAAGTGGTTGGGGCACCATTCCTTTCCCTCCGTCCCATCCCAAATCCTTATCATGACCCTCTGTCCTGTGCTATATAGCCGTAATGGCTTGGTGCTTTCTCCTGACGGTCAGGGACAAAGGTGTATTTGCTAGTTGGGCTTCAAGCTAGTGTGATAGAGTAAATAGTCCTCCCTTGTTTAATAGGAGGCAATTCCAGCAACACGCTAGTTAAATGGGCCATATCAATGCACATTTTTGTGTAAATTTCTCTGAACTAATGAGAGACTATTAAACGTAAACTCTCTAAAAAATGGTTATTATAACCACTTTACAGTACAAAGTGTATTCTGTTTGCAGCTTGTTGCATTAAGAAGATATTCTAAGTTGCAATTGCAACTTAGAATATCTGTTTAACAAGGGAGGTCTATTTACTCCAGGCGAGGAGTCACAATAACGTGGCTGAAGAATGTTGACCAGACCACACACTAGAAGGTGAAGGGACCACGATGACGTTTCGGTCCGTCCTGGACCATTCTCAAGTCGATCGACTTGAGAATATATTTTTGAGAAAATATGAAATATTTTCGCATATTGTCGATACTGTGTATAACCAAAGCATATCCGACCTCTCAAATATATCGCAAAGAGATATGGGAGGAACTCGTATGTCCCTTGAGGAATTGGAAGTGGCAAAGGGGGTAGAATACCACTTGCTAAGGTACCTCCAAAGAGGAGGTACCACTTTGCAATAGACAGTACGTCGAGAAAATGATTTGGTTTTGTAACTAGAGGTGTTATGAAAGCGAAGATCAACAGAGAACATAAATTTTCTGCTGAGCAGGATTAAATCCTGTCGAGCAGGATTAAATCCTGTCGAGTAGGATTTAACCTCGTGGGTGAAAGGGTAATCTGCTTAAGAGAAAATGTCACCAGCAGGAGGAAGAAGGTCAACAGGAGAAGATAGGATAACCAA
>NC_091226.1:14325002-14327502 GCF_040958095.1 Procambarus clarkii | reverse complement strand
AGTGGTTGGGGTGAGTGGTAGGGGAGATAGCGGAGGGGAAGAGAAGGAGGAGGAGGTGGCATAGACGAAGAGGAAGAGGCAGAGACAAATAGGAGTAGTAAGTGCTTACCTAATGGTAATTAGAGTAAACTGAGCTCTAGTTCCTTTCTTGCGTTCACCACTTGGACTGGACGGTAGAGCGACGGTCTCGCTTCATGCAGGTCGGCGTTCAATCCCCGACCGTCCACAAGTAGTTGGGGCACCATTCCTTTCCCTCCGTCCCATCCCAAATCCTTATCCTGACCCCTTCCCGGTCCTATATAGTCGTAATGGCTTGGCGCTTTCCCCCCCCTGATAGTTCCCTTCCCTTTTGCGTTCGAAACCTTTGTCGAATTTGGCCTGAAGGTTAGGTTAGGTTAGGTTAGGCTAGGCTAGGCTAGGCTAGGTTAGGTTAGGTTAGGTTATGACTTCAACAGAACATTTCTCGGACTTAACCCAATTTCTTCCGCTCATTTCCGTTTCCAACATCCACCAATTTCATCTTTTTAGTAATGTCTCAATTTTAAAAGTCGGGACTATTTCCCCTATTATCTTCCCTTCGGTATCTTGAATGCCGTGATCATATCTCCACTGTTTTCTTCTTATTGTTGGGAAATTTGGGTTTCCCTTTTAACGTTTCCTTGTATCTTAATCCTCTTAGTTCTGGCACTAATCTTATTGCAAACTTTTGCACTTTAATATATTTTATGTTTCTCGAGGCGTAGGTTCCAGACCGGTGCTGTATATCCCAGTATCAGTATTTACAAATTAGCCAGCTTTCCATATGGAACAGATACCCTTGCACGTATTGAGACTGAATTCTAGCAACCATTTCATAAACCCAGGTTTGGAGATTGACAAGGTCTTCCTGTAACTTCTTGGAGTCCTCCTCTGTGTTTTGCTTGAGACTGAAGCTAGGAGATAGCGAGAGGAGAAGGAGATAGCGAAGAAGGATAGAAAGTAATGGAACAGATAAATAGGTGGTAAGGGCGATAACAACGAATGGATTGATATCAACAGCAACGAAGGAAGAGGTAACATAGATACAAAAAAAATCAGGAATAGGAACAACAGACAACAGTCAGGAGAATGAAATAAAAAAAAATGAGCCAAGCAACAGTAAACAAAAGTACGTTCCTGTAAACAGAACAACAGAAAAAAAGGAAGAGATTTAGCGGCGTAAACAGAGAAAGCAGAAAGGCAAACCTGAGCTCGGAAAAAAATTACGGAATATATACAAAAAAGGGACAAAAAAAGCCAAGGAGGATAAAATAGCCGATCCATCCACATGGAGGATTTATGTCTTCAAAGATGGATATTATGGAAAAATGGGATGGAAGACACAAGGAGATAATAGTGAATAATTAGTGTAGAGTCTGAGGAGGGCGAAGAAAGATATGCATGAAGAGGAATGATGTAGAGAGGTTTTGTGTGTGTGTGTGTGTGTGTGTGTGGTGTATGTGTGTGTGGGTGTGTGTGTATGTGTGTGTGGGTGTGTGTGTGTGTGTGTGTATGTGTGTGTGGGTGTGTGTGTGTGTGTGTGTGTGTGTGTACTCACCTATTTTGTGCTTGCGGGGGGTTGAGCTTTGGCTCTTTGGTCCCGCCTCTCAACTGTCAATCAACAGGTGTACAGGTTCCTGAGCCTATTGGGCTCTATCATATCTACACTTGAAACTGTGTATGGAGTCAGCCTCCACCACATCACTGCC
Organism: Procambarus clarkii; assembly: GCF_040958095.1. Classification (NCBI taxonomy): domain Eukaryota; kingdom Metazoa; phylum Arthropoda; class Malacostraca; order Decapoda; family Cambaridae; genus Procambarus; species Procambarus clarkii. The sequence goes on along the minus strand of NC_091226.1, from coordinate 14,325,775 downwards.
TAATGCATTCCATTTGTCAACCACTAAACCAATGTGTGTGTGTGTGTGTGTGTGTGTGTGTGTGTGTGTGTGGGATGGACTCCTGGCGCATGTGTAAGGAGTGGACGAACCAACCAACCATCCTGAATCTAGGTAACATGATATCACACAGGAATACGCCGCACGTTTCTCATTTATTGACAAATGCAGCGTTGTCAAGGCAACATCTCCGCCAGCACGACACAGCTGAGCATCACCTGAGAGCATCACCTGATACAGCATCCTGTAGTCTGAATAATTTCATCTCAGATATAAACAATAATCTTGATTACCTCTTAACAGCCGGAATTGATATAGTACAGAGATCAACGAAATTGCAATTAATAGACTGAAATATATATTGCAACTATTTTGGGATATATTATAAGTTATTTAATGATTGGCTTAGGGAAATTAACTAAGTTTCGAAGGGACGTTAGTAACAACTTGGGAAGATAATGTTAGTTTGTAAGTTAAAATGTTCATTTTATCATATATTAATAGTAGAGTTAGATGTTTCTTCACTATATCTCCATCACTGTAACCATCTTCACTATCCCCCGGTGTAGGCAAATGGGCAAAATGTTTCACCCTGAAGCTTCTGTTCACCTAGCAGTAAATAGGTACCTGGGGAGTTAGACAGCTGCTTCGGGCTGCTTCCTGGGGGTGTGTAACCAAAAGGAGGCCTGATCGAGGACCGGGCCGCGGGGACACTAAGCCGCGAAATCATCTCAAGATAACCTCAAGATAACCAT
>NC_091226.1:14305002-14320002 GCF_040958095.1 Procambarus clarkii | reverse complement strand
TCCTTCAGCGCCACAGAAACTTCCTTCACTGCTTTCAATGTAGATATACGAGATTAACCAGATATGCTCTGGAACCAACCCGTTCTCGCACTTGCGTACAGTCAATATTGGCTTATTTAATAAGTGCATATGTGACATATTAATTGATTGTGAATATTTTAGTTTACCTTGAAAAGCTTCATAGAAAACACCGACCTTACCTAACCTTCTTAGTATGTTAAGATAAGCATCTTATTGCTTCTTATTTGCAATTATTATTTAACCTATCAACGGTATAGGTTAAGTAATGATTGTAAATACGAAGCAATAAGATGCTTATCCTAACACACTAAGAAGGTTAGGTAAGGTCGGTGTTTTCTATGAAGCTTTTCAAGGTAAAGTAGTATGTTTAGTATGTCACATATGCACGTATTTAATAAGTCAATATTAACTGTAAGAAAGTGCGAGAACGGGTTGCTAGAACCTATATGCCGGTTGATTAAGGGTTAAGAGGCGGGACCCAAGAGCCGTAGCTCAAATACAAGCACTAGGCAAACACAACTTGGTAAGTAAACACCCTCCCTCCCTGTCAGCTGGTCAGCTGTCACGGGCTGCTTCCTGGGGGTGGAGGCCTGGTCGAGGACCGGGCCGCGGGGACACTAAAAGCCCCGAAATCATCTCAAGATAACCTTCCCCTCCCCCCCCTCCTTCAACCATTCTGATTTCTTTCTCCAATATTCCTCCATTCTCGAGGGGAACTCTATTATATTTGTTCAGCTTTTTCCAAAATTGATCTCAAGGTTTTTCACGGCCTTTATCCATCATTTTCCAAAATCTTCCTTCTTTTGGGGTTTCTCCTCGTTTCTCTATTCCAACTTGTAATGACTTTTATTCGATAAGAAATCGTATTCATTTCTCTGATCTTGATATATTTTATTCATTTCTCCCCCATTTTGGCCTATTTGATATAGTAATTGGAACGTCTGAGAGTTTATAGATATAAATATTGGAAAGTTTTTCAGCAATATCCAAGAAATTTTGATTATTTTGAGGTTAATAGGAGCTCTGATATGTTTTAATCTTAATATTCAGTATTTTGACAAATCCACTGGAGCCTTCATTTGGGGGTTCGAATCATGTGCATGTATTTGTATATACATATGTATATACATACATTTGCATGTGTGTATGTATGCAAGTACTCACCTAGTTGTGCTTGCAGGGGTTAAGCTCTGGCTCTTTGGTCCCGCCTCTCAACTGTCAACTGGTGTACAGATTCTTGAGCCTATTGGACTCTATATATACATATGATATGTATCCATATATATAAAATCAAATACATATGTATGTATATATCTAATATGTATATAGTTATTTATGAAAGCATGTACCCTTGTACGTATGTACTCAGCTAATTGTGCTTCCAGGGAGAGGAGGGCGAGGGTTGAGCTTAAGTTCTTTGGTCCCACTTCTGAACTGTCAATCAACTGGTGTAAAAATTCCGATATGTATCTTGTATGAATGTATATGTGTGTGTGTGTGTGTGTGTGCGTGCGTGTGTGCGCGCGCGCGCGCGCGTGTGTGTGCGTGCGTGCATATTCGTTCATGCGCGTCAGCTCAAGCGTGTATATTCCTCTGAAAATAAATTTATTTGTGGAACTCAAATAATATTTACAATTAACCTTACACATGACTTCACAGATCCAAATGACTTCATGATCGGCATTGGATGACTTCCCCACTCCCCCCCCCCCCCTGGAGTGAGGGAGGGGGGGGGGAAGTCATACAATGAATGACTACACCAGTCTCATTGCATAAATTTTGATGAATTCAGTCATTTTGCTTTGTTTCGTGGCCGGAAACATTTCAGATTACAGCCGGAAGATGTCGCTCATGACAGACTGCTTCTGGCCGGTAGAGCCGGCTAGAGCCGCAGTGAGAGAGCCCCGTAGAGCTCTATAGAGAGGTAAAGAGTGAAAAAAAAATCTGTAAACTTTGCTCATACCTTTATTTTATGGTATTAGTTTAGTTTCCTCTTTGTACTCTATCACCCAGCCAAACGCGACGCAACTACAACGTTTCTACAACATTCGAACACGTTTTAACATCTAATAAGTTGTAACAAACGTTCCTGCAACATTCGAACAACTTTTAACGCCAAACAAGTTGTAACAACGTTCTAATACGTCACATAAACGTTATACCAATATGTAATAACCTTATTACAACTTGTAACAAGCGGAAAATAGGGACAATTACGTTGTGTGTTTACATGAACGCTGGTGTTCCATCATGTTATTATTACAGAAAACTGTATATATAATCAGTTCGATTAGTGATGATTTATGAAACTTTCTAGTTATCGAACACAACATTCTGGGTGTCTTGATACGCTCTGCGAGGCACTACTTATTGTAAGATAATTAACACTGCCTATATATAGCACTGAATATGCTAATTAGGTGTGATTAACTGAAATTATAATCAAACTATTGAGATTAATCGAGGAGTAATTTGTGGACTATTTGTTAATAATTTTGGTGTTTGATTAACGATGTTTTATATTGTATTTTAAAAGTATAAAATATTTTTCTTAAGAGATGTCAACTTGCAAGTTATGAAGGAATTGTCGTAGTTGACCATACCACACACTAGAAGTTGAAGGGACGACGACGTTTCGGTCCGTCCTGGACCATTCACAATTGACTTGAGAATGGTCCAGGATGGACCGAAACGTCGTCGTCCCTTAAACTTCTAGTGTGTGGTCTGGTCAACATACTTCAGCCACGTTATTGTGACTCATCGCCTGCATTGTCGTAGTGCCTTTGAAAAGCACAAATATCTTTAAAAAATATTCCTGAACTAGATTGTATGCCCAGCAGAGCCAGAGTCTCTCTCTCTCTCTCTCTCTCTCTCTCTCTCTCTCTCTCTCTCTCTCTCTCTCTCTCTCTCTCTCTCTCTCTCTCTCTCTCTCTCTCTCTCTCTCGAAAGCACACAAGGTTTTCACAATCAAATGTTGTCATTGTCATTTTGATACAACGTTTAGACAACTTTGCGTGTGTGTACTCATCTATTTGTGCTTGCGGGGGTTGAGCTCTGACTCTTTAGTCCCGCCTCTCAACTGTCAATCAAGGCTCGCAAGGCCCACAGAGCCTAGTCCCCTCCGGTTTTACTTCCTGTTAAGGAGTCACGCCGAGTGAAAACTGTAACAAGTTAGAGGAATTTTAGTCTTAATTATGCCAGTAAAGTCATTGTTCCAGCATTAATTGCATGATAATAATCTACCATACCATTCCATCCAGCGGTCGACCCCAAAGACACATTCAACAGTGTTAACATGCTGTTCATTCAAAACAGGAATTTGCTCCAATATAAATTAATATTATTATATATTAACCTATTGTGCATAGGTTTGATTGGGTGTTTAGTTTCTATTGGCAATTATTTGTATTTGCAGAACTGTAGATGAAGCATCCCATTCACTAGGGCTGTAGGAGACTCGAACCCTGACCCCCAGGTGTGTGAAGCTCTATCGACTATGCTATGAGTAACCTTAATAAGAAAACTTTCCAGAGGAAGTTTTTTCATCTGGTTTTAGATGAAGCATTTACAGTCTTGCAATTCGAGCTGATGTCGCCACCGAAGCCTTGTTCGAGAAATGTTTGAAGGATACCAATTGAGTCTTGTGTAAACCGTTTTTTTATCATAGTTAAGGGGTTTGGCGGCTGGATTAACGAGCCTGCGGCCCTTGTTGTTGTGAAGAAGGGTTGAATTATTCGTGTTTGCGGTACACAGAGCGCTGGTGAGACGGTGTTCGATTAAAATTCGAACGGTTTCAGTTGAGTCGCGTAAAGTTTTTTCATTTGTAAACAGTGCTGTTAGTAGATGGATTATTGAGCTGTTGGCTATTGTGTACGAGGTCGCTGTCTCGCTTCGGTCACTGTCTCGCTTCAGTCACTGTCTCGCTTCGGTCACTGTCTCGCTTCGGTCACTGTCTCGCTTCAGTCACTGTCTCGCTTCAGTCACTGTCTCGCTTCACTGTCTCGCTTCAGTCACTGTCTCGCTTCACTGTCTCGCTTCAGTCACTGTCTCGCTTCAGTCACTGTCTCGCTTCACTGTCTCGCTTCACAGACGGCGTCGCCTCGCTGCCCGCCACTGCAAGCTCTGTAATACCCTACACAACGTGTGATGTTATTGACAACCAAATATTGGCCATGAAAGCTGAAACTGACCTATTTTCTCTCTCCCTAGCGGCTTCACGCCCACACCTACACGCCCACACCTACACGCCCACACACGCCCACACACGCCCACACCCACACCTGCTAGGGCTGCACCTCGCTATTTGCAAGCCTAAGGTTCTTCCTAAGGTTATATTTGTTCAGTTATATATATATATATATATATATATATATATATATATATATATATATATATATATATATATATATATATATAATGTGTGTGTGTGTGTGTGTGTGTGTGTGTGTGAGTCATATATCGAGGTCTTCCCGAAGTCGAAATACTGACTATCCACAGGATGCAACCCCCCACATCACTTGACTAATTCCCGAGAATCTATTTACTGCTAGGTGGACAGAGGCATTAGGTGAAAGTAATGTGCCCAACCATTTCCGTCTCGCCCAGGTATTTATATTATCACCAGTATATGGTGATGGACCACCATTAAAGTACATTTTATAGAGTCCAGGAAAAATATAATGCTAAAAAAGGCTGAAATATAGTATAGTATATAGATGTATTATATTAGGCCTACAATAGCGTGTATTTGGCCTAGAATTGCTAGAAGAGTTTGGGTTAGATTAGACTAGGTTAGGTTAGGTTAGACTAGGTTAGGTTAGACTAGGTTAGGTTAGGTTAGACTAGGTTAGGTGTTAGGACAATCGACTTGAGAATGGTCCAGGACGGACAGAAACGTAGTCGTCCCTTCACCTTCTAGTGTGTGTTCTGGGTTAGGTTAGATTAGGTTAGGTTAAACACTGTTAACAATAACAACACTTCTCTCTCTCTCTCTCTCTGTCTCTCTCTCTCTCTCTCTCTCTCTCTCTCTCTCTCTCTCTCTCTCTCTCTCTCTCTCTCTCTCTCTCTCTCTTTCTCTCGCACCTCTCTCTCTCTCACCTCTCTCTCTCTCGCACCTCTCTCCTCTCTCTCTCTCCTCTCTCACCTCTCTCTCTCTCGCAGCCCAAGTTACCAGCCCATATTGTTTGAATATCAAATAATAATAACCAACCCCAACTCATTGATATTATATCAGCGGAAGTTGCAAGTTTTCTATAAAACCATAAATACAATAAAAATATAAAACTCTTACGAAAACTCTTGGTTAGAGAGCTTTGGAAATACATTGAGTTTTTGGGGCGACTCGTAAACACAGAGAATGTCAACACGACGCTGTAAATCGGGTAGGAAATGCTGCTTTTCGTAGGGAGTTTGGGACACTGTTTTGGCCTCCTATCCACCGTCCAAGGGGCTGTTTCACTGTACTATCCACCGTCCAAGGGGCTGTTTCACTGTACTATCCACCGTCTAAGGGGCTGTTTCACTGTCCAAGGGGCTGTTTCACTGTACTATCCACCGTCTAAGGGGCTGTTTCACTGTCCAAGGGGCTGTTTCACTGTACTATCCACCGTCCAAGGGGCTGTTTCACTGTACTATCCACCGTCTAAGGGGTTGTTTCACTGTCCATGGGGCTGTTTCATTGTACTATCCACCGTCTAAGGGGCTGTTTCACTGTCCATGGGGCTGTTTCACTGGACTATCCACCGTCTAAGGGGCTGTTTCACTGTCCAAGGGGCTGTTTCACTGTACTATCCACCGTCTAAGGGGTTGTTTCACTGTCCATGGGGCTGTTTCATTGGACTATTCACCGTCTAAGGGGCTGTTTCACCGTCCAAGGGGCTGTTTCACCGTCCAAGGGGCTGTTTCACCGTCCAAGGGGCTGTTTCACTGTACTATTCACCGTCCAAGGGGCTGTTTCACTGTACTATCCACCGTCCAAGGGGCTGTTTCACTGTCCATGGGGCTGTTTCACTGGACTATCCACCGTCCAAGGGGCTGTTTCACTGTCCCACCCACCGTCCATGGGGCTGTTTCACTGTACTATCCACCGTCCAAGGGGCTGTTTCACTGTACTATCCACCGTCCTGGGGTTGTTTCACTGTACTATCCACCGTCCAAGGGGCTGTTTCACTGTACTATCCACCGTCCAAGGGGCTGTTTCACTGTCCCATCCACCGTCCAAGGGGCTGTTTCACTCTCCCACCCACTGTCCAAGGGGCTGTTTCACTGTCCTACCCACCGTCGTGGGGGCTGTTTCACTGTACTATCCACCGTCCAAGGGGCTGTTTCACTGTCCCACCCACCGTCCAAGGGGCTGTTTCACTGTCCTACCCACCGTCGTGGGGGCTGTTTCACTGTACTACCCACCGTCTTGGGGGCTGTTTCACTGTTCCACTCACTGTCCTGGGGGCGCTATTTCCCCCTTATCCACACACTTTAACACGTATCCAAGAAATTAATAATAAGTAACTCTATAACTTCCTAACACCCTCCTAACTGCAGGGAACAGCTATAGAAATCTTTATTGCTTTTGAAGATTTATTTAATATATAAATTAAATATTAATATATTGTGTAAAATTATTATCGAAGGCTTAATGAAAATTTATATGCGAATGCGATCAGGAAAATTGCTATGTATACATTATTTTTTTCCCCGGGGGCTGCAGTAAATTTAAATTTAAAAATATATGCTGTAGATTGCCTAGGTTTTTATTAAATTGTAATATTTAATTTAGTTGCCATATTTTGTCATTTAAAGAGGTTGCCATTCCTTGCTAGTTACTTAAGAAGGTTGCCATTCCTTGCTAGTTACTTAAGAAGGTTGCCATTCCTTGCTAGTTACTTAAGAAGGTTGCCATTCCTTGCTAGTTACTTAAGAAGGTTGCCATTCCTTGCTAGTTACTTAAGAAGGTTGCCATTCCTTGCTAGTTACTTAAGAAGGTTGCCATTCCTTGCTAGTTACTTAAGAAGGTTGCCATTCCTTGCTAGTTACTTAAGAAGGTTGCCATTCCTTGCTAGTTACTTAAGAAGGTTGCCATTCCTTGCTAGTTACTTAAGAAGGTTGCCATTCCTTGCTTGTTACTTAAGAAGGTTGCCATTCCTTGCTAGTTACTTAAGAAGGTTGCCATTCCTTGCTAGTTACTTAAGAAGGTTGCCATTCCTTGCTAGTTACTTAAGAAGGTTGCCATTCCTTGCTAGTTACTTAAGAAGGTTGCCATTCCTTGCTAGTTACTTAAGAAGGTTGCCATTCCTTGCTAGTTACTTAAGAAGGTTGCCATTCCTTGCTTGTTACTTAAGAAGGTTGCCATTCCTTGCTAGTTACTTAAGAAGGTTGCCATTCCTTGCTAGTTACTTAAGAAGGTTGCCATTCCTTGCTAGTTACTTAAGAAGGTTGCCATTCCTTGCTAGTTACTTAAGAAGGTTGCCATTCCTTGCTAGTTACTTAAGAAGGTTGCCATTCCTTGCTAGTTACTTAAGAAGGTTGCCATTCCTTGCTAGTTACTTAAGAAGGTTGCCATTCCTTGCTAGTTACTTAAGAAGGTTGCCATTCCTTGCTAGTTACTTAAGAAGGTTGCCATTCCTTGCTAGTTACTTAAGAAGGTTGCCATTCCTTGCTAGTTACTTAAGAAGGTTGCCATTCCTTGCTAGTTACTTAAGAAGGTTGCCATTCCTTGCTAGTTACTTAAGAAGGTTGCCATTCCTTGCTAGTTACTTAAGAAGGTTGCCATTCCTTGCTAGTTACTTAAGAAGGTTGCCATTCCCTGCTAGTTACTTAAGAAGGTTGCCATTCCTTGCTAGTTACTTAAGAAGGTTGCCATTCCTTGCTAGTTACTTAAGGTCGCCATTCCTTGCTAGTTACTTAAGAAGGTTGCCATTCTTGGAAGATTTTGCATACTGTGGCAAAATATTCTTGCTCGCGCATAGTGAAGATGGAAGATTGCTCGATAATTTAGCTTAAGTGTTCACAGCTGTTCCTAGTATGTCTTATACCTGAATTTTACCTGGATGGGGTTCTGGGAGTTCTTTTACTCCCCAAGCCCAGGGCCAGGCTTGACGTGTGAGAGCTTGGTCCAACAGGCTGTTCCTTGGAGCGGCTCGAAGACCCAGGTAGCCACCACAGCCTGGTTGGTCCGGCACTTCTTGAGGAAAAACTATCTAGCAGATGGTTAGTGCCTCAGAGAGACTGCAGGATCCAGTAAGTTCAGTAGAACTTCAGTTTCAAATCCTTTTGGCCATGCCGTAGCTGAGTCGATTAAGGTAGCGTCTGGGATGCTCTCGGACGCAGGTTCGAATCCTCGTCACGGCCCTTGTGGATTTGTTCATTTAAAACTGTCTCTCTTGAGGTTATCTTGAGATGATTTCGGGGCTTTAGTGTCCCCGCGGCCCGGTCCTCGACCAGGCCTCCACCCCCAGGAAGCAGCCCGTGACAGCTGACTAACTCCCAGGTACCTATTTACTGCTAGGTAACAGGGTCTAGTTTTAATTTATAGCGTTGAAGAAGACTGGAAGATGGACAAGGAACAAGGATGGAAAAGATGAGAGGAAGAGATTAAAATATAAAAAATAGGAATTCAACGTATAGAATAAACAAATAGTTTTTCCTATTGAACGTTGCGTTTTGACGTATAATCTCCCTAAAGCCCAAAATTGTCGTACTAGAAAACGGAAGAGGCTGGCGAAAGTGACGTACTGCTCCGTTTTCTGTTTTGGGTCCTCTGGTAGGTTAGGATAAGGGCACTTTATTACGACAGTTTCTGGACGTTTGGGGAGCCTTAGAAGGACGTCTTAGGTCATATTCCACCCCTTAGATCAGGGAGCCGGTCGGCCGAGCGGACAGCACGCTGGACTTGTGATCCTGTGGTCCCGGGTTCGATCCCAGGCGCCGGCGAGAAACAATGGGCAGAGTTTCTTTCACCCTATGCCCTTGTTACTTAGCAGTAAAATAGGTACCTGGGTGTTAGTCAGCTGTCACGGGCTGCTTCCTGGGGGTGGAGGCCTGGTCGAGGACCGGGCCGCGGGGACACTAAAGCCCCGAAATCATCTCAAGATAACCTCAAGATATGTGGGGTTCACAAACCCCCCCCCCCCCAAGGATTAGGGATTCATCAAGAGATAGTGATGAATAGCCTGAATCATACACAAAATGTATTTGTAAATAATATTTGTCGTTATTTTTTCTTATTTAAACATCAGAAGAAAATACAATCATCTTATAATTGACAAAAAAATCTATGTATGTGTTTATCTAATGTGTGACCCGGAATTGAGGGTAAAAAAAAAAGCTTGAGAAACGCTGCTTCAGGGTGTACTAGAGAAAGATCTTCAGCCTTTATCTTGCCACGCAAAATGGCGTGCATTGGCTCTTGAGTGCAATGTTCTCTTCCCCCAATTATCTCACATTTCCAGAACTTGAGTGCAAGAGTCTTATTATTTCATTCTAAAATATAGTTCTCAGAGTCTAAAATTCCGGTTCTTGCGGGCACTCTCGCTTGAGCGGCACTAGGCGCGACGCAGTCAGCTGCCTGAGGAGTGAAAAAAATCCTCTTGTAATCCACGAACTCTCAGAAGGGTTTCAGAATACCAGCTTCCCCTGGTATCTTCTTTCTAGGTGAGTATCCCCCTACTTGTTCATTTATTACTTGTAGGGGATACTGTACTATTCTGCCGGCCAGAGGGCCTCGTCTGTAGAAAATCAGAATCTACGAGATTCAAAGAAGGTTTGAACTATTAGATCTAATGGGGGAAAGAGAGTCTATCGAGAAAAAGAGAGAGAAATTGGTAGGCTACCAGTAGATCTCAGAAATTGGTAGATCTACCAGTAGATCTACCAATTTCCCCACGAATCAAACTCCCAATTGTACGAAATATTCATACATCTACGAAAGATCGGACTGGGGGCTGTATTTTGAAATATGCTTGTGTAGAGCGTTTCCAAAGGGAATACAATCGTTCTTTGATGTACTACAATGAAACTGTTGAATTCTACATGAATTTCTACAGCTGCACTCCTGCAGGAGACCGTAGGGAAAGGGGAATTATCAGGGGGAAAGCACCAAGCCATTATGACTATATAGCACTTGGAAGGGGTCAGGATAAAGATTTGGGATGGGACGGTGGGAAAGGAATGGTGTCCAGCCATTTAGACAGTCGGAGGATTGAACCTCGACCTGCATGAAGCGAGACCGTCACTCTACCGTCCTGCCCAAGTGGTTGGACTGCAGGAGACCGAGCTTGATCAGAAGAATTTCTCCTCATCAGAGGATTATTAGGCTGGAGTTCTGTTTCCTGTTCCAGCTGGGGCTGATGGGGGTGCGGAGTGCCTACTTCGACGGGTATGATGTCTTTTTCACAGTATTTCACAGTCGGTGAGCTCTCCAGGTGGTGGTCACGGTGCTCCATGCAAGGGGAACACAGTACACAGTACACTGTGTACCTGCCTCTCAATCACATATATACTCCTGTTCACCTTGCAAACTCACTCGTCAAGCTCTGTCACCTAGCTGTGTTCTCCTACCCTTCCAATCATCTAGGAGAATTTCCCTATCTCCCTTTCCTTAAGGTGATTCTCCTACCCTCTCAGATGCCAAGATTCTCTCAGTAGATTCTCAATCACCTGGTAGATTCTCCCAATCACTCAGTAGATTCTCCCTCCCTCCCCCAGTCACTCAGTACATTCTCTCATCCTTCCAATCACTCAGTAGATTCTCCCATCCTCCCAATCTGTTCCTATGAGAAAATGTTTGCGAGTCTGTTTGGCCGAAGCTAGAAGCCAAACGCTTAGACTTGATCCAAATCTGCAGAGTGAAGGGTCTTGGGTATAGAACGAACATAGGCTGGTCGGCGAACGCCTAAGCTAAATGCTCTAAGAAATATTAGCAATTATAAACACCGCCCAAGGCTATTTTCATGGAGTATTTCATAAATTCAGTAGTGAAATGTGGCGTGTGAAAAACGTAGAGTTGTTACTGGGACGAAAACCTAATAGAGAAAATATATAAGCAAAGTTTCTAAGACCCATACATTAGTTTTTGTGCCTGTTGAGGAGGATGAAGGGGGGGTTATCTTGATATCTTGAGGTTATCTTGAGATGATTTCGGGGTTTTAGTGTCCCCGCAGCCCGGTCCTCGACCAGGCCTCCACCCCCAGGAAGCAGCCCATGACAGCTGACTAACACCCAGGTACCTATTTTACTGCTAGTTAACAGGGGCATAGGGTGAAAGAAACTCTGCCCATTGTTTCTCGCCGGCTCCTGGGATCGAACCCAGGACCACAGGATCACAAGTCCAGCGTGCTGTCCGCTCGGCCGACCGGGGCATAGAGGGCAAAAAGACAGCTAGATAGATATATGTAATGATAGAGATTGATAAAGATAGATAAAGATAGATAGAGAGAGAGAGAGAGAGAGGAAGAGAATAACCAAGCTATTGACATCAAACTGTGTATTCACCTAGTTATGCTTTCAGGGGAGGTGTTGAGCTTTGGCTCTTTGGTCCCTTGTAGCTGCGACAATACTTGAACCCAGAGCCAAAGGGGTGACATACTAGGTGATAACAAGAGCTGCAGCTCAACATTGAGTGCTTCGTAATAGCCAGCTTTTGAAAACAGAATTTGATCGCTACGTTGTTTGTGTCCACGGTCGAGATTCCAATCAACTACACCTTGTTTTTCGTTTAGTTTTATCAGAGCTGCGGCTTAATAGGAATATAGTTAGGAGCAGCTGAGGCTTTTAGTTCACACTGAAATATATATATATATATATATATATATATATATATATATATATATATATATATATATATATATATATAATATAATATTACCTGGAGAGGGTCTTTAGCCCTGGTCTGAGTTAAGACCTTAAGACTTTTTGCTTTTCAGTCATTAAGTTATTGGTGGTCTTAACTTTACCAAGGTTAATGGGCTTTAAAACCCAACACCAATAAAAATTGTTTTACCTCAGAATATATCAGTGTTTACACTTTATTCATTTTAATGTATTAAGACGAACTGTGTCCCCATACACACACACACACACACACACACACACACACACACACACACACATACATAGTTTGTACCATAGTTTGTACAAACATGAAGTTTGTACTTCATGTCTGTACCAAAGAGCCAAAGCTCAACCCCCGCAAGCACAATTAGGTGAGTACATATATAGTTTCAAGTGTAGATATGATAGAGCCCAGTAGGCTCAGGAACCTGTACACCAATTGATTGACGGTTGAGAGACAGGACCAACGAGCTAGAGCTCAACCCCCGCAAGCACAACTAGGTGAGTACACACACACATCAATAATATCAATTGATAATTGCAAAAAAAAATCATCAAGGTTTCATCCTCCAAAATACTCTCAAAATATTACGAATATCCAATCCTTTAATCCACATATCGCTGATTATTTATCACACCACAGCTGGTCTCACAAAATATATATTAATGCGGCCGCTGCATATATCACTTCTCTATGATGAGTCGCTGCTCTTGCAGCCTCAGAACTCATCATGCATATTTTATGTCTGCAATTGCAAAATTCCCCCTTTTTGGGGGGTCGGCTTTTAATTAATTCCCTACGTGTGAGATTTTATCCAATGGATGAATTATTTACATTGTGTCAAATCAAGAGAATGAGAATTATGTCATCTTAAAAATACGTCTTGTTATAAAATCGTTATATAAATCTAGTTATAAAAATAAAATTCGTTATATAAATCTATTTTAGTGTGAAAATTATGTCATTTTCTTGGGTGCGTTTGTTCTCGGTTAGGTTAGTACATTGTATTTCGTACGTTGTGGCGTCTTTTGAGAACGTACTGATTTTCTAGGGTTATGAGAGGGTCTTGAACCTCTGGCTGCTTTGCTATGTATTCCTCGTTTAAGTGTAATTTCCTTTCGTCCGTCGTTCAACAATCAGGGGGAAAGTGCCAAGCCATTACGACTATATAGCACTGGGAAGGGGTCAGGATAAGGATTTGGGATGGGACGGAGGGAAAGGAATGGTGCTCCAACCACTTGTGGACAATCGGGGATTGAACGCCGACCTGAAGGAAGCGAGACCGTCGCTCTACCGTCCAGCCCATGTTCTGGTTATGACCTTTGATGCTGGCCTGCCTCTAATCTCACCATCAGTCTCCAACACCACCTTACCAATCCCCAACACCACCTCCTTACCAATCCCCAACACCACCTTACCAACTCCACCACCACCTTACCAATCCCCAACACCACCTTACCAATCCCCAACACCACCTTACCAATCCCCAACACCACCTTACCAATCCCCAACACCACCTTACCAATCCCCAACACCACCTTACCAATCCCCAACACCACCTTACCAATCCCCAACACCACCTTACCAATCCCCAACACCACCTTACCAATCCCCAACACCACCTTACCAATCCCCAACACCACCTTAGAGAAAGCAAAACACAAGAATTGCCACCATCTTGGAAGCCATATTTCCTGGACTTAATCCCTGGCCAAGAACCGAGCGAGGCAACCGTGGCACTGGGAATAGAGAGATACCTGAGGGCCACACTACGGTGCCTGAGGGCCACACTACGGTGCCTGAGGGCCACACTACGGTGCCTGAGGGCCACACTACGGTGCCTGAGGGCCACACTACGGTGCCTGGGGGCCACACTACGGTGCCTGAGGGCCACACTACGGTGCCTGAGGGCCACACTACGGTGCCTGAGGGCCACACTACGGTGCCTGAGGGGCACACTACGGTGCCTGAGGGCCACACTACGGTGCCTGAGGGCCACACTACGGTGCCTGAGGGCCACACTACGGTGCCTGAGGGCCACACTACGGTGCCTGAGGGGCACACTACGGTGCCTGAGGGCCACACTACGGTGCCTGAGGGCCACACTACGGTGCCTGAGGGCCACACTACGGTGCCTGAGGGGCACACTACGGTGCCTGAGGGCCACACTACGGTGCCTGAGGGCCACACTACGGTGCCTGAGGGCCACACTACGGTGCCTGAGGGCCACACTACGGTGCCTGAGGGCCACACTACGGTGCCTGAGGGCCACACTACGGTGCCTGGGGGCCACAGTACCGTGCCTAGGGGCCAGACAACTGTGCCTAGGGCTAGACCATGCTACGGTACTCTAATTGTGCTACTTAGGCAGGGGTGCCACCTGATCTAGATGTTTCGTACTCTAGAGAGCCACTTGATGCTGTATGCTAGTGTGTGTGTGTGTGTGTGTGTGTGTGTGTGTGTGTGTGTGTGTGTGTATGTGTGTGTGTATGTGTGTGTGTTGTTTTTTTACTATTTGTGCCTTCAGAATCGAGCTATTAGCTCTTGGACCTCGCCTTTGTAACGGGGTCGTTAGAAACAAGGCCTTTGTGTGTGTGTGTGTGTACATATGAATGTTTTTGTGTGTTTACGTATGTATGTTTGTATATGTTCGTGTGTGTGTGTGTGCAATGATCCGTCTCTGAGTTGCAGCCTGCATGGCTGTGTTTTCATGGCAATATATATTCCCTCCTTTGCGTTTCTGCAATGGGCAATATATAAACACTCCTTGCATGAATGTGTATAGAAACGTGTGCGAATTAGTCTCTACAACTGAAGTCTGCAATATAGCAATTTCTGACCCTAACTCGGCGTTCATTGCAACTCCCCCCCCCCTTTTTTTCTCTGCAACATTCTCTCTCTGATAGAACATTTAACATTCAAATATTTTTCCTGTTCTTCAATAATTTTCCTTATTTGCAATAATAAAAAAACTCGGAGCAATATTTTCCGTTTACAATATATTATCCCAGAATTGCAAATTTATCCTTTATTGCAAATTATATCAGTCATTGCGACATTTTTTCTTTATTTTGCTTCAAATTCGTGACATCAATGCAATATATCTTCTTTATTTTGCTTCAAATTCGTGACATCAATACAATATATCTCCT
>NC_091226.1:14230002-14300002 GCF_040958095.1 Procambarus clarkii | reverse complement strand
CTATTATACTTGACTGTCTCCCTGCCATACTGGAACTTATTCCCTGCCATATTGGAGCTTCCCTGCCATACTGGGAGTCTTTCCCTTGCCCCATTGTAACTTCCCTGCCACAAGGGGACTTTCTCCCTGCCAAAGTGGAACGCCTCAACACCTTTTGGAAACCATTTTTCGCCATATTGGGACTTATATGATAACGAACCCGTTGCCATTCAAAGGGGAAATTGAATTTTTTTGTTTAGAGTCGCCATTTTCCTCTGAATTTAATGGAATAATCAAGGAATTGTCAACGTGTTGTCTGGTACGATTTGGCTGATGATTCTGATGACTTTGGTCGTAATAGGGGTGATGATTCTGATGACTTTGGTCGTAATAGGGGTGATGATTCTGATGAATTTGGTCGTAATAGGGGTGATGATTCTGATGACTTTGGTCGTAATAGGGGTGATGATTCTGATGACTTTGGTCGTAATAGTGATGATGGTGGTTGTGATGAGTTTTCCTCTTCCATAGTGGTAGCTGGAATGGTGCTAATCAGGGGCCCAGATTCACGAAAGCACTTACGCCAAGCACTTACGAACCTGTCCATTTTTTCTCAATCTTTGGCGGCTTTGTTTACAATTATTAAACAGTTAATGAGCTCCGAAGCACCAGGAGGCTGTTTATAACAATAACAACAGTTGAATGGCAAGTTTTCATGCTTGTAAACTGTTTAATAAATGTAACCAAAGCCGTCATAGATTGAGGAAAGATGTACACGTTCGTAAGTGCTTGCGTAACTGCTTTCGTGAATCTGGCCCCAGTATGGAAGGAGTGGTATTAAGGGTGGTGATTGTAGTCGTGAAGGAACCTGAACTTGAACAATTTAGAGCCTTTAGTATTGTATTTAGAGCCTTACTTTACTATTGTATTTAATCTTAAGGCATATCAAACTCAGGAGGATTGGTGAACTACCTACTTCGGATAGTTAGTGGTCGTACAATTGGATGCCTTTCATGTCGTTCTCTGGACACTTTCCTACTTTAATATTTAAGTCTCTCATAACAATGATTCTGTATCTTAATATCGTACGACTCTCAACTGAATCTGGTGAGTTCTGCCACTCACCATTCTCCCTGTGACTCACTCATTCACTCACTGGTTCACTCGCTGGCTCATTCGCTCGCTTAATCGTTCACTCGCTCGCTCAGTGACTATCTGAATCACTCACCTTTGTTGGTCAATAACAAATATAAAATTGGATTCAGTTATACAATTCTCAACTCTAAGCCAAATGGGATTCGATGCAGTACCTTTGAAGCCTCGAGGAACTGAGTCGGTGGATGCTTCGAAGATGAATCACATTGATTCTTAAACAGCATCCAAGTGAATCTCATCTATAATTTCAGTGCGATTTCGGACTTTTCTCGCATTGTAAAGCGAATCATTTCAATCATAGAGGATCTAGTTTCTTGAAGCTTAATAAGATGCAGTTTCAAGCTTCAAATCCTCAGCTGCTCGAAGCTGTAGAAGCCTAATGGGGGAGATGCTTCTACAGAAAAAAACTTTTTAATAGGGGAAGAGATTTGGAAGAATGAGCCAATCAGAACTAACCAACAGACCCCTAAGCCTGCGCTTATTGGTCAATTTGGCGCCAATGTAGGGCAAACTAATGTATTTCTGTTAGGCCGTTATATCCGGACGACCCCCAAGTTAGTCAAGAATACTATGTTCTCCTGTTTCAAATGGCAGCAGTCGCAGATGTAGCAGACCTATCCTAAGGGATACACGCCTATCCTAAGTGAATAGTCTCCTTTTTTCACTTCGATAGGTCGGTGGATATATCTTGAGATATATCTTATATCTTGAGAAGATTTCGGGGCTTTTTAGTGTCCTCGCGGCCCGGTCCTCGACCAGGCCTCCACCCCCAGGAAGCAGCCCGTGACAGCTGACTAACTCCCAGGTACCTATTTACTGCTAGGTAACAGGGGCATTCAGGGTGAAAGAAACTTTGCCCATTTTTTTCTGCCTCGTGCGGGAATCGAACCCGCGCCACAGAATTACGAGTCCTGCGCGCTATCCACCAGGCTACGAGGCCCCGAAGAGGATAGCGACGAGGATAGCTACGAGGATAGCGACGAGGATAGCTACGAGGATAGCGACGGCTTTAACCCTCGATGATTCAAGTGGTTGATAATGGTTCCTTCACTCCTTCCTTATAGTTCAACTCCTTGTTGTCATATCCTTTCAAAGTGGAACATAGTCATACTAGAACCTAGCAGTAAATAGGTACCTGGGAGTTAGACAGCTGTTACGGGCTGCTTCCTGGGGTGTGTGTATGGAAAAAAACTAGTAGTTAGGAACAGTTGATTGACAGTTGAGAGGCGGGCCGGAAGAGCAGAGCTCAACCCCCGCAAACATAACTTGGTGAATACACACACAGTTCTAATGACAGTTCCTAAACGCCTGTTTCAGGGACATGTCTTAAATGGTCATCTTCTACAAGAAGACGCTGGAATCTTCCACTTGTGCAGTCTCAGACAGATTGTGGAAGCGAGAGAGAGAGAGAGAGGGAGAGAGAAAGAGAGAGAGAGAGAGACAGACAGACAGAGAGAGAGGGGGAGAGACAGACAGAGAGGGAGAGAGACAGACAGAGAGAGAGAGAGAGAGAGAGAGAGAGAGAGAGAGAGAGAGAGAGAGAGAGAGAGAGAGAGAGAGAGAGTGACAGACAGAGAGGGAGAGAGAAAGAGAGAGAGAGAGAGACAGACAGACAGAGAGAGAGGGGGAGAGACAGACAGAGAGGGAGAGAGAGAGAGAGAGAGAGAGAGAGAGAGAGAGAGAGAGAGAGAGCATGGAAGGGGAAAGAAAGAGAGACAAATTCTCAAAAGCCTAAGATTTAGACTAATTTGGTTCTGAATAAATTGATTGTTGAATGACAACAAAAAATAGAGATGAAAGAGAAAAGGGAGGGAAAGAGAGAGGGAAGGAAGGCAAGTGAGGGCCAAAAAAGGGGAGATGAATGGACTTGAAGGCTAAGACAGAGAAAGGGGAAAGGGACAGATGACAAAAGTAGACTTTTGTGACAGTAGGTGAGGGAGAGTGATGGTGGTGACAGCACATCCGAGTGAGAGTTACAGGCTGACGTGCCAGTGAGGGAGAGGGCTGAGGAGAGGGAGAGGGCTGAGGAGAGGGAAAGAGGGTTGAGGAGAGGGAAAGAGGGTTGAGGAGAGAGAGAGGGAGAGGGCTGAGGAGAGGGAGAGAGGGCTGAGGAGAGAGAGAGAGGGCTGAGGTGAGAGAGAGAGAGGGCTGAGGAGAGAGAGAGAGAGAGCTGAAGAGAGAGAGAGTGGGCTGAGGTGAGAGAGAGAGAGAGTGGGCTGAGGTGAGAGAGAGAGAGAGTGGGCTGAGGTGAGAGAGAGAGAGAGTGGGCTGAGGTGAGAGAGAGAGAGAGTGGGCTGAGGTGAGAGAGAGAGAGGGCTGAGGTGAGAGAGAGAGAGAGAGAGAGGGCTGAGGAGAGAGAGAGAGAGAGGGCTGAGGAGAGAGAGAGAGAGGGCTGAGGTGAGAGAGAGAGGGCTGAGGTGAGAGAGAGAGGGCTGAGGAGAGAGAGAGAGAGAGGGCTGAGGTGAGAGAGAGAGGGCTGAGGTGAGAGAGAGAGGGCTGAGGAGAGAGAGAGAGGGCTGAGGTGAGAAGCGCTGAGATGATGGAGGATGCTGGGGCAGGGAATCTTGAGATGAAATTTTCTGGAGATCATCTTGTGGAAAAAGGCAGGTGTTGTCTTGGGCAATATTGTATATAAAACACTAATGATTCAGCATATCAGCGTTACCTCACTATGATTTCGGGGCTCAACGCCCCCGCGGCCCGGTCCCCGATCAGACCTATTGTTTATACTACCTGTTTGCACCAGCTACAAACAAACAAACACACTCGCAAACAAAGGCTGATGTCCTTACTTGACTTCAAAAGACATGTTTTCACTTGGTATAAACACATCTGTTTCATCGTAAACTTTTGCTTTATAAAATAGTCGGACTCCACAAAAGCCTTCCTTTGCAACTCTTCTTAGGTAGTTAAGGAAGATAAACTTCGTGTATATCTTTTCTGTATATCCATCTATTTGTGGGTGTGAGAGCGAGCTTCAACTATTGCCCAACCACTTTGGCTGGACGGTAGAGCGACGGTCTCGCTTCATGCAGGTCGGCGTTCAATCCCCGACTGTCCACAAGTGGTTGGGCACCATTCATTTTCCCCCCGTCCCATCCCAAATCCTGATCCCTTCCCAGTGCTATATAGTCGTAATGGCTTGGTGTTTTTCCCCTGATAGTTCCCTGCCTCCATGTTTGGGCTGCATACTCATGGGTTGGTCTTACGTAGGTAGTGTTCCGTGTTCTTCCGTGATCAAGACATACGATTTGATAATGGCCCAAAACTGGCCGAAACCTCTTCATCTTCTGAGATGTAGGTTTGGTCATCATGCCTTCAGCCACGATATCATTTGACGTAATAATATTCTGTCCTTGTCTATTTTCCCTCTAAAGATTTTGTATGTGGTGACCATGTCTTGTTCGAAAATTTCATGTAAACATAGGCTCATTTTTACTCTTTTTGTCTTAATATGCGAGTGTCAATGCGTTTTGTGTATGGGCGTGTATGGGCGCGTTTTTAAGTGTTTATTACTGTGTTTGCGCTCATTTGCGTTCTCATATAAAAAAATGTTTTATCTAGCTTTTTCCTTTTATTCCATCAACAAACAACAGAACGCATAAAATGAATTACCATCTTTTCTCTCGTTTTGAAGCCCATCAGCAAAAGAATAATTCTCAGTCTTTTAAAAATTCCAGGAAAAATTGTTTGATGATGAACGTGAGTTGACTCCATAGGCTAAAAGCTGAACTTGACTTTAGTCAACTTTAGCGACGCTCTGAGGAACAGGGTTGAGGTTGATGGAGAGTTCTATGTCTTTGAGAATAATACTGGCCCTCATTCTCTCTGTCTCTGTCTCTCTCTGTCTCTGTCTCTGTCTCTCTCTCTGTCTCTCTCTGTCTCTGTCTCTCTCTGTCTCTGTCTCTGTCTCTCTCTGTCTCTGTCTCTGTCTCTCTCTGTCTCTGTCTCTCTCTGTCTCTCTCTGTCTCTGTCTCTCTCTGTCTCTCTCTGTCTCTGTCTCTCTCTGTCTCTGTCTCTGTCTCTCTCTGTCTCAGTCTCTCTCAGTCTCTCTCTGTCTCTCTCTCTCTCTCTCTCTCTCTCTCTCTCTCTCTCTCTCTCTCTCTCTCTCTCTCTCTCTCTCTGTCTCTCTCTGTCTCTCTCTCTCTCTCTCTCTCTCTCTCTCTCTCTCTCTCTCTCTCTCTCTCTCTCTCTCTCTCTCTCTCTCTCTCTGTCTCTCTCTCTCTGTCTCTGTCTCTCTCTCTCTCTCTCTCTCTCTCTCTCTCTCTCTCTCTCTCTCTCTCTCTCTCTCTCTCTCTCTCTCTCTCTCTCTCTCTCTCTCTCTCTCTCTCTCTCTCTCTCTCTCTCTCTCTCTCTCTCTCTCTCTCTCTCTGTGTCTCTCTCTCTCTCTCTCTCTCTCTCTCTGTCTCTCTCTCTCTCTCTCTCTCTCTCTCTCTCTCTCTCTCTCTCTCTCTCTCTGTGTCTCTCTCTCTCTCTCTCTCTGTCTCTCTCTCTCTCTCTCTCTCTCTCTCTCTCTCTCTCTCTCTCTCTCTCTCTCATCACCTGTTCCTTGCCAAGCACCAAATAGGTCCATAATTAAGGTATATCTCTACACCAATCACTGTCCCTCCACTAAATCTATATCAAACAAAATATATTACCTCTGTGACAAACAACATAATTATACGCCAAAATCCACCATTCTGAAGATGAGAGAAGAAAGATGAGAAGGAACAGAAGGGAGAAGAACAGATGGAAAAGGTTAGCATACGACAGGAAAGGTGGCTTGTAGATCTGTGTGTGTGTGTGTGTGTGTGTGTGTGTGTGTGTGTGTGTGTGTGTGTGTGTGTGTGTGTGTGTGTGTGTGTGTGTGTGTGTGAAATGCCTTTCATTATGTGGTTAACATATGTGACTCTTTTTCTATGGCAGTCAGAGACATAGCTATGGATGTAGGTAATCCCTCTGAGCCATAGGGATGTAGATAATCCCTAAGATGAATAATTGGGATGTAGGTAATCCCTCTGATGAGCCATGAGTAGGTAATCATCTTCTAACAAATGGGGTATAGTTTAGAATACCATGCATCAGAGGTTCAGAAGGCGGGGCCCAGGAACCGACGCTTGGCTTTGTAGATTCAATTAGGTAAGCACCCAGCATGCATACACCACTCAGTAATGAGGTACATGGGAATGAGGCACTCAGAGATGAGGTACTTGGAGGTGAGGCAATAGGAAATGAGAAACATGCACTCAGCGAGCACTCGGTACATGAGTGGAGAGACGCACTCAAGTGCGTCTCTAGAGTGCGTCACGGCTTCTCACCAGCCTTGGCTAATGCATGCACCAGCTCAAGAACTCACCTTACCTCCCTGTCATTCCTCATACATTTCTCATTCTCTTCCTCTTTTTCTCCTGTAAGCTCCTTCTCGACTTTACACTCGAGGAGGAAGCTAACTTCTGATTTGTTAAATTGTTAACTCTACATCTAGAGAGCGATTAACATTTTAACGAGAGCTTTTAAAGAAAACTCGAAAATGCCAATTAACAAAATGAGTTCAAATGGATTTAGGTGATAATGTTGTTTTATTTTTAATTTCAGTCACTTTTGAGGGGGAACTAAGTGAATTATTTAATGCAATGTTGAGTTTGGCTTTGTTTCTGCCCCAGAACCTCTGTGTTTCTGCCCCAGAACCTGTGTGTTTCTGCCCCAGAACCTGTGTGTTTCTGCCCCAGAACCTGTGTGTTTCTGCCCCAGAACCTGTGTGTTTCTGCCCCAGAACCTGTGTGTTTCTGCCCCAGAACCTGTGTGTTTCTGCCCCAGAACCTGTGTGTTTCTGCCCCAGAACCTGTGTGTTTCTGCCCCAGAACCTGTGTGTTTCTGCCCCAGAACCTGTGTGTTTCTGCCCCAGAACCTGTGTGTTTCTGCCCCAGAACCTGTGTGTTTCTGCCCGAAAACCTGTGTGTTTCTGCCCCAGAACCTGTGTGTTTCTGCCCCAGAACCTGTGTGTTTCTGCCCCAGAACCTGTGTTTTTCTGCCCCAGAACCTGTGTTTATCTTTGGCAACGTCGTCCAAGTAATTACCTAAGTGTAATTACCTAAGTGTAGTTACAGGATGAGAGCTACGCTCGTGGTGTCCCGTCTTCCCAGCACTCTTTGTCATATAACGCTTTGAAACTACTGACGGTCTTGGCCTCCACCACCTTCTCACCTAACTTGTTCCAACCGTCTACCACTCTGTTTGCGAAAGTGAATTTTCTTATATTTCTTCGGCATCTGTGTTTAGCTAGTTTATATCTATGACCTCTTGTTCTTAAAGTTCCAGGTCTCAGGAAATCTTCCCTATCGATTTTACCAATTCCTGTTACTATTTTGTATGTAGTGATCATATCACCTCTTTTTCTTCTGTCTTCTAGTTTTGGCATATTTAATGCCTCTAACCTCTCCTCGTAGCTCTTGCCCTTCAGTTCTGGGAGCCACTTAGTAGCGTGTCTTTGCACCTTTTCCAGTTTGTTGATGAGCTTCTTAAGATATGGGCACCACACAACCGCTGCATATTCTAGCTTTGGCCTAACAAAAGTCGTGAACAATTTCTTTAGTATATCGCCATCCTTGTATTTAAAAGCAATTCTGAAGTTAGAAAGCGTGGCATAGGCTCCTCGCACAATATTCTTTATGTGGTCCTCAGGTTATAGTTTTCTATCTAGAACCACCCCTAGATCTCTTTCTTTATCAGAATGCTTTAAAGATTTCTCACATATAGGTTGTGTGGGGTCTATGTTCTCCTATTCCACATTCCATAACATGGCATTTATTAACATTAAATTCCATTTGCTCACCTAGCTGTGCTTGCTGGGGTTGAGCTTTGGCTCTTTGGTCCCGCCTCTCAACTGTCCAAGTGTTGAGCTGCTAGTGGTGTGGGTTTCTATGCCTCAATGTCTCAGCTGGTCATTTGGTATCAACAGGCCTCTTGACCCAATTAAAACACGGTATTAAATTTTTTGTTTACTCTGACACGTCCACAAAAGCCTCCAACATTATGGTCCTGCCTGGGGTCTTTTTTTGTTTGTCTTTGTTCCCCTTGAAGTCCAGTCTTTTAAGTCTTTGTTCCCCTTGAAGTCCAGTCTTTTAAGTCTTTGTACCGCACTTAGCGAGGTCTTTTAAGGACTTTTTAAGCCTTTATATTGCATAAGTGAGGTCTTTTAAGGACTTTTAAGCCTTTATGCTGCATAAGTGAGGTCTTTTAAGGACTTTTAAGCCTTTATGCTGCATAAGTGAGTTTTTTTAAGGACTTTTAAGCCTTTATGCTGCATAAGTGAGGTCTTTTAAGGACTTTTAAGCCTTTGTGCCACACTAAGTGAGGTCTTTTAAGCCTTTGGACCTTATAAGTCCCAAAGTCTTTTTTTAATTTTGGATCACTAAGTCTGAGACGCTTCGCCTGAAACGCTATGGTCCGAAATATATGTTGGCACTATGGAGGTTTGAGCGTCTGGCGTTTTAGTCCATTTCAGCCTCAGACTTTTCAGTTCCAGGCTTCAGCCGCAAGTCTCAACCACAGACGTTTCAGACCCGAGCCCCCTCTACTCCGATAGATTAAAGCGAAACATTTGGGCCATTCTTGGAGGTTTCGTCACACACACAGACACGTGAATCCATTCTTCTGATTTCGGGCTTTTTTCAGAGAAGCTGTGTATATCTTTTATTGTGAGGAGTGGAGCCTCGTTCTCTCTCTCTCTCTCTCAGAGCCGGTCGGCCGAGCGGACAGCACGCTGGACTTGTGATCCTATGGTCCTGGGTTCGATCCCAGGCGCCGGCGAGAAACATTGGGCAGAGTTTCTTTCACCCTATGCCCCTGTTACCTAGCAGTAAAATAGGTACCTGGGTGTTAGTCAGCTGTCACGGGCTGCTTCCTGGGGGTGGAGGCCTGGTCGAGGACCGGGCCGCGGGGACACTAAAGCCCCGAAATCATCTCAAGATAACCTCAAGATAACCTCTCTCTGTTTCTCTCTCTGTTTCTCTCTCTGTTTCTCTGTTTCTCTCTCTCTCTCTCTTTCTCTCTCTCTCTCTCTGTTTCTCTCTTTCCCCCTGATAGTTCTCCCTCCCTCTATTAGACGCAACCTGCTTCCGTACCCTGTCAATATCTGTCCTAAGCTGTAAGGAAAGGACGGGAAGAACTTGAGACGAGGCCTTGAGGTACGCCATTATTGATTCCAAATTTAGCCATGCTAAATTAGATGCTAAAACTTGACAGACAGATTCAAGATCACTATTAGCTTCCTTACCTGTTTCCACTAATGATCTTGTTATCTTCCTATTTCATATTTTGGAACTTGCTTCATTTAAAACGTTTTTTCTATCGTTTTTTGCAGACTACATTGGATTGTCTTTACGTGAGATGATAACATAGTGTTTTGATTATAAATTCCATATGTGTGTGTTATATTCTAAAGATCAATTGATAAATGCGGCTTTCAGGGAGTCTACGGGCTCGCCATAGCCCGTGCTACTTAGAGCTTTTCATTATCTGGTTGATCTTTCTATCTCTCCAGCATCCACCCGCGATCGTTAGTACTGTTATCTTGCTGGGTTATCTGTGTCTCCAGCATCCACCCGCGTCTGCTAGTACTGTTATCTTGCTGGGTTATCTGTCTCTCCAGCATCCACCCGCGTCCGCTAGTCCTGTTATCTTGCTGGGTTATCTGTGTCTCCAGCATCCACCCGCGTCTGCTAGTCCTGTTATCTTGCTGGGTTATCTGTCTCTCCAGCATCAACCCGCATCTGCTAGTCCTGTTATCTTGCTGGGTTATCTGTCTCTCCAGCATCCACCCGCGTCCGCTAGTCCTGTTATCTTGCTGGGTTATCTGTGTCTCCAGCATCCACCCGCATCTGCTAGTCCTGTTATCTTGCTGGGTTATCTGTGTCTCCAGCATCCACCCACGTCCGCTAGTCCTGTTATCTTGCTGGGTTATCTGTGTCTCCAGCATCCACCCGCATCTGCTAGTCCTGTTATCTTGCTGGGTTATCTGTCTCTCCAGCATCCACCCGCATCTGCTAGTCCTGTTATCTTGCTGGGTTATCTGTGTCTCCAGCATCCACCCGCATCTGCTAGTACTGTTATCTTGCTGGGTTATCTGTGTCTCCAGCATCAACCCGCGTCCGCTAGTCCTGTTATCTTGCTGGGTTATCTGTCTCTCCAGCATCCACCCGCATCTGCTAGTCCTGTTATCTTGCTGGGTTATCTGTGTCTCCAGCATCAACCCGCGTCCGCTAGTCCTGTTATCTTGCTGGGTTATCTGTCTCTCCAGCATCCACCCGCATCTGCTAGTCCTGTTATCTTGCTGGGTTATCTGTCTCTCCAGCATCCACCCGCGTCCGCTAGTCCTGTTATCTTGCTGGGTTATCTGTCTCTCCAGCATCCACCCACGTCCGTTAGTCCTGTTATCTTGATGGGTTATCTGTCTCCAGCATCCACCCACGTCCGCTAGTCCTGTTATCTTGCTGGGTTATCTGTGTCTCCAGCATCCACCCGCGTCTGCTAGTCCTGTTATCTTGCTGGGTTATCTTTCTCTCCAGCATCCTCCCACATAGTCTTATCTTGACGTTTTCATTTTGAATATAGCGTCTTATTGATCATCTTGGCTGTTGTTGTTAATATATTGCACTTTCTTGTCATATCTTTCCTGATAAATCATTTTACCAACGTAGTGTGAGCGGGGTGTGTGTGTGTGTGTGTGTGTGTGTGTGTGTGTGTGTGTGTGTGTGTGTGTGTGTGTGTGTGTGTGTGTGTGTGTGTGTGTGTACACTCACCTAGTTGTGCTTGCGGGGGTTGTGCTCTGGCTCTTTGGTCCCGCCTCTCAACTGTCAATCAACTGGTGTACAGATTTTAGAGCCTATTGGGCTCTATATAAATCTACATTTGAAATTGTGAAAGCTATTTTCCCCCTCACAATCTTAGAGCATTTTTGATACCCCCTCCTCTCTCGCCCCACTCCCCCCCCCCCCTTTCCCACAAGTCTTCCCTCACCCCCCCCCTCCCTCTATACTCCTTTCCATATAGTGTGTGTTTATCTACTTCTCTCAACTTTCTTTCCCTTCCTACCTTCCCATTTAGTAGCCATTTCCCCTTCCCTCTCTCAAAATCATCTCATGTCCTACGGGATCACCATAGCCCGTGCTACTTGGAACTTTTTATTCCAGGTAGCGACTCTTTAACAACAACATCTCATGTCTTCTACTTTCCCTTCACTATCTCCCTCACTATCTCCATCACTATTTCCCCTCCCGTAGCTTCCAGAGAGGGGAAATTTCCCTCCTGCTAATCACCATTAAACATATTATCACTGAATTATTCTTCACGACTAACTGCGTGGATTATCACAACTCATTACGGACCTTAAATGCAAAATAAATCGTGGATATCAGACTGAGTTTATGAGGGCTTTAATTAGCCAGTGGAGATGAGCTTTTAAAAATGAGTTTATTACATAGTAATTAGTAATGACTATGGCGATTGGTTAATGGTATTCCCTGAACACGACTGTTAGGGGGGATATCAGTTCTTGTTTGCAAAGGGAAAGGGAACTATAAGGGGAGTGAAGCGCCAAGCCATTACGACTATATAGCACTGGGAAGGGGTCAGGATTTGGGATGGGACGGGGGGAAAGGAATGGTGCCCCAACCACTTGAGGACGGTCGGGGATTGAACGCCGACCTGCATGAAGCGAGACTGGACTCTACCGTCCAGTCCAAGTAGTTGAGTCTTGTTTCCAAAAAGATAGAGATTTCCTAATAATATTTAAACCCAGAATATCCATACAAGGTTAAATATAATCTTGTTTCCAAAGTGATAAATATTATATTTTTCCTTTGTAGGAATATTTTGGGTTTAAATATAATTTGGAAATATGTTGCATTTGGAATTTTAATTTTTTGTCCGGGGGGGGGTGGGGAGGAGGTTCAGATATGATTGGTAAAATCCTTGAAGGTTATCAGGTCCTTTATCAAAATTCCTTTTGGAGACATGCCTAATAGTTCCGTCAAACAGCCTGACGGCTGAGTGGACAGCGTTCGGCACTCGTAATCCTAAGGTTCCGGGTTCGATCCCCGGTGGAGGTGGAAACAAATGGGTAGAGTTTCTTTCATCCTGATGCCTCCATTTCACCTAGCAGTAAATAGGTACCTGGGAGTTAGACAGCTGCTACGGGCTGCTTCCTGGGGATGTGTAACAAAAAGGAGGCCAGGTCGAGGACCGGGCCGCGGGGACGCTAAGCCCCGAAATCATCTCAAGATAACGTCTCTGTGTAATGAAGTTGATATCAGGTTAAATCCACAATTTTGTGAGTATTTATGTCAAACATGATGACTTTTGGGGTCTGGAACAAGGCTGTTTGACCTGTAGAGTGGAGAAAAATAATATTTTATTTCGAATACGAGGTTCGAACCCCGTGTCGAGGGTTCGAACCTACGTCCCAGAAGATCCTAGACGCTGCCTTAATCGACAGAGCTACGACATGGTAAAAAGAATTGCAACCAGTGTGGTGTAAGTTAAGTATTTGATAGGATTTTGTTTTTGCCTGAAAAGGTTTACAATTTCAGGTGGAACAATTAACACGCTTGACATTGCTTTTTTTCTGTAGTAAAGAAGTTCATAAAAGGGAAGAACACCTAATTCATTGTTTGCAATATTTGGCTGAATGGTTGTTGCGCTACATTGCAAAAATAAATAGTTTGCAATATTGCAATATTTTGGGGAGCCGAGCGGGCAGCACGCTGGACTTGTGATCCTGTGGTCCTGGGTTCGATTCCAGGCGCCGGCGAGAAACAATGGGCAGAGTTTCATTCACCCTATGCCCCTGTTACCTAGCAGTAAAATAGGTACCTGGGTGTTAGTCAGCTGTCACGGGCTGCTTCCTCAGGGTGGAGGCCTGCTCGAGGACCGGGCCGCGGGGACACTAAAGCCCCGAAATCATCTCAAGATAACCTCAAGAAGATACGCTCAGGTAGGCAGGCGAGCCAACGAATTTTTTAGCCAATCGCAGGACTGGATTAGTTACATTGTTGCAACGAGAGAGAAAATATGTCTAACAACTTGGGCAGGACGATAGAGCGACGATCTGGCTCTCATTCAGGTCGACGTTCAATCCCCGATCATCCAAGTGATTGGGCACCATTCCTTTCCCCTCCGTCCCATCCCAAATCCTTCTATCCTGATCCCTTTCCCAGTGCTATATAGTCGTAATAGTGGCTTTAGGCATTGCATGTACTAGCTCTATCTATAAATCCATCAATCTTTGTAAAATCTCTTGTATGTATGTACCTTACCTAAATAAACATTTATTTATTTATTTATTTATTTATATTTATATAATGGCTTGGCGCTTTACCCTGACTATTCCCCCTTTCGATCACTTTCTTGGGAGGAAAAGTGGCTTTCTTAACCTGATCTTCATCGGTGATTGGCTGTTACACTTTTTTCTGTCCGGTTAAACGAGCCATTGGCGCCGCCGGAGCAAGACTACAGCTCTAAGATGCATCACTTAAAATTCTGTGAATCTTGAATAATGGCTTCTTAATTTTTGTTGTGATGTTCGTTAACTAACGAGTCTCCGCGGCTCGTTACCTATTGGGGAAAAGTTGGTTATTAACGACCAATCGCTTCCATGCATCTCAACCAGTCCGGTTAAGTCAGGGGGGGAGGGGTGATCATGGGTCTTCATCTTGAGGTTATCTTGAGATGATTTCGGGGCTTTAGTGTCCCCGCGGCCCGGTTCTCAACCAGGCCTCCACCCCCAGGAAGCAGCCCGTGACAGCTGACTAACACCCAGGTACCTATTTTACTGCTATCTTCTTGAGGTTATCTTGAGATGATTTCGGGGCTTTTTAGTGTCCCCGCGGCCCGGTCCTCAACCAGGCCTCCACCCCCTAGGAAGCAGCCCGTGACAGCTGACTAACACCCAGGTACCTATTTTACTGCTATCTTCTTGAGGTTATCTTGAGATGATTTCGGGGCTTTTTAGTGTCCCCGTGGCCCGGTCCTCGACCAGACCTCCACCCCCAGGAAGCAGCCCGTGACGGCTGACTAACACCCAGGTACCTATTTACTGCTAGGTAACAGGGGTATAGGGTGAAAGAAAATCTGCCCCTTGTTTCTCGCCGGCGCCCGGGATCGAACCCGGGACCACAGGATCACAGTCCAGCGTGCTGTCCGCTCGGCCGACCGGCTCCCAAGGTCTTGCTTGAGGTATTGTACTCCAGGAACTGGAATGATACCTGAAGTATACCTGGAGTGGGTTCTAGGAGTTCTAGGTTCTAGGCAGATGAACTCCCGGTTGCAATTCCTTTGACGGTGTCTTGGCGCGGTCGATTACGGCGCGTCTGGGGTCCTCTCGGACGTAGATTCGAACCCTCATCACAGCCCTATGTGGATTTGTTCTGCTAGGAGTGTGTTTATACTCCCCAAGCCCGGGTTGGGGGTCAGGCTTGACTTGAGATAACTTGGTACAGCGGACTCCTGCTTGGAGCGGCCCGCAGGTCCGTATATCCACTATAACCTGGTGGCCCTTCTTACAAGAGAGTGTCAAATGCTTTCTTGAAGAAGTCAACATTTGTTCCTGCAATATTTCTTGCTTAAGGCTCCGAGCCCTCTGCTCTCTCCCTCTATGATATCTATGATAACAATCTTGACGGCTCTAATTCTGGTGATTGTGATGAGCTGGAGTTGTCTTCTGTGATTGTATTCCTCTTGAGCATAATTCTGTAGCATTCTTGAGACTTCTAGGAACAGATTTTGTGTTCTGATACCCCTTATCTGTGAAGTGTTGAACTCTCCCCTGAGATGAAACGTATTATCTTCAATCCCTAAAATTCACCTATTCTGCCTCAGCCATCATCCCCGATCCCCTCCAAATTCCTTCTCACACACCCCCTCCCTTTCCCTACATCTTCCCTACCTCCCTCCAAATTCCTTCTCACACCCCCTCCTTCCCTACGTCTTCCCTACCTCCCTCCAAATTCCTTCCCACACCCCCTCCTTCCCTACATCTTCCCTACCTCCCTCCAAATTCCTTCTCACACCCCATCCCCCTCCTTCCCTACATCTTCCCTACCTCCCTCCAAATTCCTTCTCACACCCCCTCTCCTTCCCTACATCTTCCCTACCTCCCTCCAAATTCCTTCTCAGACCCCTTCTCCTTCCCTACATCCTCTCTACCTCCCTCCAAATTCCTTCTCACCCCCCCCCCCTCCTTCCCTACATCTTCCCTACCTCCCTCCAAATTCATTCTCACCCCCCCTCCTTCCCTACATCCTCCCTACCTCCCTCCAAATTCCTTCTCACACCCCCCCCCTCCTTCCCTACATCCTCCCTACCTCCCTCCAAATTCCTTCTCAGACCCCTCTCCTTCCCTACATCTTCCCTACCTCCCTCCAAATTCCTTCTCACACCCCCTCTCCTTCCCTACATCTTCCCTACCTCCATCCAAATTCCTTCTCACACCCCCTCCCTCCCTCCTACCCTACCTCCTCTCTTCTCTGCAATTCTACGCCCGCGAATTCAACCAATAACAGGAACTGGAATGCCATTATCCTCCAGTTCCCCCTCACAGACGTCTCCACTATTCCTACCACTACTTTTGCCCCCTCTGTCCACACACGGCTCCTGTGCCAGGTAAGTTACGGGCTCACCATAGCCCGTGCTACTTGGAGCTTGTTCCGAGGCGACGACAGCATTTTCCAGTGTGTAATATAGCATCATTAGCGGGTGTTGTGTAGAGCGCTAATGTGATGCCGACGACACCACTGCGCCTCTTGTGTTAATTAGCTGCGAGAGGGGAATTATTTTCCAGGATATAAAATGTTTTTTTGCATATTCACTAGATGCCACTTGGCACCTATGCTGCTTGGGTTGGTAGTGCTGGGATTGGTCATTGTAGCTACTTGCAGGTCTCCTGACACTTTTGTAGGGTGGTGGTACAGCGGTACACCACAGCTTTGTAGGGTGGTAGTACAGCGGTACAGCACAGCTTTGTAGGGTGATA
Source organism: Procambarus clarkii (assembly GCF_040958095.1). Classification (NCBI taxonomy): domain Eukaryota; kingdom Metazoa; phylum Arthropoda; class Malacostraca; order Decapoda; family Cambaridae; genus Procambarus; species Procambarus clarkii. The sequence continues at coordinate 14,283,858 of NC_091226.1, read as the reverse complement.
TCACTTGAGAAATGATACAACAAGTGGCTGTTTGAATTCAATACCAGCAAGTGCAAAGTAATGAGCAGGCGTGCTGACTTAGGCTCGACACATTATATCATCTAGCGAGGAATATGTAGCAGACAGCAAACAAAGTCAGTCATCTTTCTACATATATTTTTTATATATATTTTTTATATGTTTATATTTCTACAGAAATATACACTTATAATATTTAAGGTGTTTGCAGGGCTGGCAAGTGTAATGACTGTCTTCAAGAACTGAAACAAGGCTGCATGCCACGTACGTCAGACCAGCTCTTGAGTATGAAGGTGAGACCTAGCCATGTACATTCAGAAGGGGGAAGAATTCAGAGTCTAAACACTAGACCAATTTCCATTCCAAACGATTAATAACAATGACGGTGTCATAGAGCTGAACTGCACAAAATAGAACAGTCAGAGAAATCATGATCACGACATCCACGATACTCAGGAATACCTGGAAGAGGAACACAAGAGACAATCATACGTGGGACCAGGGGCCAGATTCACGAAGCAGTTACGCAAGCACTTACGAACCTGTACATCTTGTCTCAATCTTTGGCGGCTTTGTTTACAATTATTAAACAGTTAATGAGCTCCGAAGCACCAGGAGGCTGTTTATAACAATAACAACAGTTGATTGGCAAGTTTTCATGCTTGTAAACTGTTTAATAAATGTAACCAAAGCCGTCAAAGATTGAGGAAAGATGTACACGTTCGTAAGTGCTTGCGTAACTGCTTCATGAATCTGGCCCCAGGTTCGTAAGGTCGATAGAAGGGGGTGATATGTGGCCCTAGAGCTGAAGCCCAACGCCAACACGCCTGTAGTCACCCAGAAATACATCCTGCTGTATTATACAGCACCACATGAACGGCTTTGCTTTGCTTCCACTCACGTTCTTCCTAAAGGTGCCAGTGTCCGTCTTGAAAAACACCTTCGTTCATCTTGAAAAACACCTTCGTCCATCTTGAAAAACATCTTCGTCCATCTTGAAAAACACCTTCGTCCATCTTGAAAAACACCTTCGTTCATCTTGAAAAACACCTTCGTCCATCTTGAAAAACATCTTCGTCCATCTTGAAAAACACCTTCGTCCATCTTGAAAAACATCTTCGTCCATCTTGAAAAACACCTTCGTCCATCTTGAAAAACACCTTCGTTCATCTTGAAAAACACCTTCGTCCGTCTTGAAAAACACCTTCGTCCATCTTGAAAAACATCTTCGTCCATCTTGAAAAACACCTTCGTCCATCTTGAAAAACACCTTCGTCCATCTTGAAAAACACCTTCGTCCATCTTGAAAAACACCTTCGTCCATCTTGAAAAACACCTTCGTCCGTCTTGAAACACCTTCGTCCATCTTGAAAAACACCTTCGTCCGTCTTGAAAAACACCGTTCATCTTGAAAACACCTTCGTCCATCTTGAAAAACACCTTCATCCTTCAAAACACCTTCATCCATCTTGAAAAACACCTTCGTTCATCTTGAAAACACCTTCGTCCATCTTGAAAACACCTTCGTCCGTCTTCAAAACACCTTCGTCCATCTTTAAAACACCTTCGTCCATCTTTAAAACACCTTCGTCCATCTTTAAAACACCTTCGTCCATCTTGAAAAACACCTTCGTCCATCTTGAAAACACCTTCGTCCGTCTTGAAAAACACCTTCGTCCATCTTGAAAACACCTTCGTCCATCTTGAAAACACCTTCGTCCATCTTGAAAACACCTTCGTCCATCTTCAAAACACCTTCGTCCATCTTGAAAAACACCTTCGTTCATCTTCAAAACACCTTCGTCCATCTTCAAAACACCTTCGTCCATCTTCAAAACACCTTCGTCCATCTTGAAAAACACCTTCGTCCATCTTGAAAACACCTTCGTCCATCTTGAAAACACCTTCGTCCGTCTTCAAAACACCTTCGTCCATCTTGAAAAACACCTTCGTCCGTCCTGAAAAACACCTTCGTTCATCTTGAAAACACCTTCGTCCATCTTAAAAAACACCTTCGTTCATCTTAAAAAACACCTTCGTCCATCTTGAAAACACCTTCGTCCGTCTTGAAAACACCTTCGTCCATCTTGAAAACACCTTCGTCCGTCTTGAAAACACCTTCGTCCATCTTGAAAAACACCTTCGTCCGTCTTGAAAAACACCTTCGTCTCTCCTGAAAGCCCCCTACATCTTAGATCATGGCCAGTTAACACCCCAGCTCCTAAGATAGTGCTGAGAGGTATAACCATTACCAAAATATTTAAATTCCTCATACGGTATCTAAGACCTTTTGACTGGCTGTCTCAAGTAGTTCTAGATTAAACTGCGGCGTTTAATAGGAGCGTAAGAGCCTGATAGAGGTGATGATGGAGCCTGATAGAGATAAAAGGTGATGTTTATACACACTTGTAAAACCACTTAAGACAATAGGCTGATCTCTGAGTACAGACAAAGCCTGACGCCTCCTGGGCCCAGATTCACGAAGCAGTTACGCAAGCACTTACGAACCTGTACATCTTGTCTCAATCTTTGGCGGCTTTGTTTACAATTATTAAATAGTTAATGAGCTCCGAAGCACCAGGAGGCTGTTTATAACAATAACAACATTTGATTGGCAAGTTTTACTGCTTGTAAACTGTTTAATAAATGTAAGCAATGCCGTCAAAGATTGAGGAAAGATGTACACGTTCGTAAGTGCTTGCGTAACTGCTTCGTGAATCCGGGTCCTGGTGTCTAGGATCCTGTGGTTGCGAAGCACGAGACACCTATAGCCAAATGATGGCTCTTCAATTCACACAAAAAGCACAATAACGTGATGTATCAAATGAACAAAATGTAGCTCAGTCGATTAAGGCAACGTCTGGGATGCACTCGGACGCAGGTTCGAATCCTCGTTACGGCCCTTGTGGGTCTTCTGTACCTACTCGAGGGTCAATCTTCAAGGGCCTTCTGTGGCTCTTGAAGAGTTCGTGACTTCTCAATCATCCAAGTGAAAGATTGCCTTCCAATACTACAGATGGTGAGGGAACTACCTACCACTACCACATATGGTGAGGGAACTACCTACCACTACCACATATGGTGAGGAGAACTACCATCAGATACTATTCCCAAAGCCTCTTTGATCCTCAGTTGATAACAAGATAACATGACAAGCAACAGGTGCTGTTATCAACAATGGGAGGTTCAGAGTCAAGAGACGAGGCCCACCAACTTATTTTTACTTGTCTAAGATCAAGATAAAATTTCATTCTCTGATTATTTCCACCTTTCGATTTACCAATTGCTATCACGATACTGAAGAGCATCGAACCCCTCCTCCCCTTCCCCTAGAGGGGTGTGTTCTGCACGTGTATGTAACCAACTTGTTAGGTGTTCGGAAATGTTTGTCCAAATCTGTTAAATCTGTCTGTTTTGTGTGTCTTCCTGTCTGTCTGTTTATCTGTTTCTTTCTCCCCCTCCCCTCTCTCTCTCTCTCTCTCTCTCTCATAAATTGTAGAAAGTCTCAGAATCAGGAAATTATGACATCTTTAAAAAATTTCCAACTTATTAAAGGACATGTATGATGAATATAATATTTTATTTTTTAGTGGGTTATGATTTAGAAGGAATTATTAAAATCTTTTATCAGTCGGGCCAGAATGTCAAAAGCGAGTCTCATCACTGGCTTTGGCATGGCACTGTGCCAGACTGCTTGTTTCAGTGGTAATGAGACTTGGAGGTGATGGCACTCATCTGCACTTAATTGAAAAACTACATGAGTAGCTGAACCGTCCAAGTTGTTGTGGTTGACAATCATTCTTTCTGTGGAATGTAGCATAGAAGGGAATGTACCACAGGGTTCTATGATTACACCACTTCTATGGAACATCTTTTACCAACCTGTCCTCTTAAAATTAACATCGTTTTTACCCGTATGGCCGAAAGTGGACGTAATATGAAAATGAAAATAAATTTGGGATTTTTTTTTCAACAACAGTAAGTTAAGGGTCCTCTGGTAGGTTAGGTGGGCAGGAAATTCTCATAAAGTTTCAAATTTGTATGAAAAATGTTAATTGAAAGTTTCCTCTCCTAACCTTTCCGAGTAGGCCGGACGACTCAAACAGAAAACGGGACAGTACGTCACTTTTGTGGGCCGATTTCATTTAAAATTACGTCCACTTTTGGCCATAGCGCGCATACGAGCGGAAAGTGACGTTATTTTTAAGAGGACGAGTTGCTCTACGACATTCCGAAACTGACACCAGAGGCTATAGCACTCTCGTCATCGACCGTCTACTGACCCTTGCGCAGACCAGCAAAAAGACGAAAATCACAGTCATTAAACCATCGAAACTATTTTATCTTGGGGACAACGGCTGTAAGCTATTGTTTCCTCAGAATAAAGCAAGTTGATGGTTCCATGATATAACCAAACCCCAAAAAAACACTGATATACATCCCATGTTGACCAGACCACACACTAGAAGGTGAAGGGACGACGACGTTTCGGTCCGTCCTGGACCATTCTCAAGCGACTTGAGAATGGTCCAGGACGGACCGAAACGTCGTCGTCCCTTCACCTTCTAGTGTGTGGTCTGGTGAACATACTTTAGCCCCGTTATTGTGACTCCTCGTCTGCATATACATCCCATCAATTACCATATGACAAGTTAAAATTAATTAAAAATCCATCCTTCAAATGGCTTGTACAAAAATGTTACATTTAACTGGGTTAGGAAACTAGATTGACTTTGGAAGGATAGCGTATTTTTGGAGTGTTATCCATGCCTTAGCTCTCGAGGATAGCTAGGATAGCGTATCACTTGAGGGCTTGGGGGAAGGATTACACTCCACATCTTTCGAATCAATAATGGAATACCATAAATAATTTAAATAATTGTTTTTCTAATGTGTTGTACAAGTCTTGGAATTTATTACCAATTTGCAAGAATATAGATATTTTATGTTAATATGTATGCTAATCTATCCGGTAAAATAAATTAGATTCAGTTTCCGAGTCCTATTTTATATATAAATATATTTTGTTAAATGAATGAGCAATTAACTCAAGACACCAATAAGTGTTTAATCAAAATACCTCATTACTCTTAACTCCCGAAATCGATGACTAACTCAAGAAAAAAAATGATTGCTGTATATAAGCAAGTTTTCTCCTCCGAGTCTCTCTCCGTCTCTCATCTCTCACCAGGAACATTCAAACCCAAGCAACCCACCAAACCTACATCGAGTCCGAAGCATAAAAAAGATATTTAGGAGCCGTTCGTTTTCATAGTAGGCTGCATTTGTAACGTTGGTCGCAATAACATTAAACTACAAGGCCGCCTATTAGTTGAAAAAGATTGGCTGGGTATGTGCGTTGACTCTAATGACCCTTAAACTGTTATAAACAAGGAAGTTTGCTTGCAGGAGGGGTGGTTAAGGATGTTAACTGGGAGCTTTTGCGTTCCTTGTAAGTTTCCACAATATTTAAATTCTACCTTGGTTGAGGGACTATCATAAGAGATAGAAGCCAAGGGCCACTTGGCTGGATGTTGAAGCCAAGACAATCGACTTGAGAATGGTCCAGGATATACCCAAACGTCGTCGTCCCTTCACCTTCTAGTGTGTGGTCTGGTCAACATACTTCAGCCACGTTATTGTGACTCATCGCCTGCGCCAAGAACCACTCGGCCAAGATGCTGAAGCCAAGAACCACTCGGCCAAGATGCTGAAGCCAAGAACCACTCGGCCAAGATGCTGAAGCCAAGAACCACTCGGCCAAGATGCTGAAGCCAAGAACCACTCGGCCAAGATGCTGAAGCCAAGAACCACTCGGCCAAGATGCTGAAGCCAAGAACCACTCGGCCAAGATGCTGAAGCCAAGAACCACTCGGCCAAGATGCTGAAGCCAAGAACCACTCGGCCAAGATGCTGAAGCCAAGAACCACTCGGCCAAGATGCTGAAGCCAAGAACCACTCGGCCAAGATGCTGAAGCCAAGAACCAACAAGCCACAGAATCAACACAGGAATATTACTCAGAAAAGCCAGCCCCATCCTCTGCAAAATTTGAATACCTGCAGCAGGTATTGGTCAAACATACGAAAATCTTCTTTAAACACCCCAAAAAGGTTCATTTGGTACTTGTCAAGAGACGGAGCATTAACTTAAGACCCGAACCGAACCGGTTCAAGGCATAAATAAGCAACCCTAGACTAATTACCAGCGATTTTCTCATCTACTTATTCTTTTAATTCACACACTCCTTGTAATTCTTGTTTCGCATAGTGTGTTCTCCCACAGGGTTATAAACCTATGGAACCGCCTACCCGCCGAAGCTGTAAATGCCCCCCAAAAAAACTTAAATTTTAATGTCCAATTGGAAAAGGTCATCAAGGGAGATATGGGGGGGGGTGGTGTTACCTTCGACAAGTCGCCGGCTTCCTGTCACCGTCGCGGTCACTAGTGTTCGTGGCCCACAGGTAAATTCAGGTATCTTCTTCCTTTTCTACTATATGTTTAAATTCCATGGCTGGGGATAGTTCAGGTTTGGAGTCACGTGTGTTTAAAGAGCCGTGAAATATATTCCTTATCTTTTCTTTGTAACATGGATTTGTAGCTGGATTTGTTCGTGTCAAAGTCAGCTATGAAATATATTCCTGAATTCGTTTGTGTTCGTGTTTTTGTAAAATGTATTTATGGAGTCATTCGCATCCAGGAAGTAATTAATATGTAATCCGGATTTACTTTCGTGTCGAGGCGAATGTTTCTCCGAGCTCTGATTAAATCTTGGTGCCAGAGAGGCTATTTGGTAGATGATTTGATGAGTAATGGATGTTGAAAGTTGAGTGAAGCGTGAGGATGGATGCGTTACATGAATTAAGTTGACGGGCGGTGAATGAAGGGGTTCATGAGTGAGATGATGGGTAAAGGGTCGTAAATTCAGATCTATCTAACGAAACGATAATTTAGCAATTAGAAACAATAGGTGACATAAATATATCAAGACGAGCATTCCCTCTAGCAAACACACACACTATCAACTATTCCTTGTTTCAACAGCTTGATAATCTTTAAAAAACAAAATAAAAAGGAATTTTGGAATTATTGTGTGTGTGTGTGTGTTTGCTGTGGGTCAACAATACTTACTTCTTTTGATCTCCACTGTATTGACCACCACTGTCAGGGTGCTAAGGACCAGCACAGCCTCCACCACAGCTTCCAGTCTCCACATGACTATTCCAGCCGGTCTGAGCTGCCTTCAGGGAGGTCACACGATGAAGGTCAAAGGTCACACACTGAGAGAGACAGTTTCCAGTCTCACTTTCCAGAAACAGAGCGGCACTCCAAGTCAATCTGTGAATCGCCTCGTATCAAAGGTCACTGCAGTTATTTACATGTGAGAAAACAGAAAATCACTATTGGTAATTGGTTAGACTTCACTCTTGTATGTAATAGGGGTCAGAAATTGTCTTCAAGACGCTTTAAACTACCTATAATGGTAATTAAAATAGGCCACTTTTGATTATTTGTATTTGATAGGCTATTTTAGTAGGCTACATGTAGCCTATGACTACTACTTGAGTCTTGAGAAGTCAAACACCAAAATGTATTCTACTATACAGGTAATCCTCCACAGAAAGCCTCGAAGCACGCACCTCGTCCTTGATTGAATACAAGTAGCCGACAGCTCAGCCTTGGAAACAGATTGACCAAGTCTGAATGAGGAACTTCACCCAAAGTCATGTGTCCACTCACCAGCGCTCTCCCGCCAAACACAATGAAAATACAACCTTGCTGCAACGTTTGCAAGGCTGTTTGCATTGATCACCGTCCACACTCACACGCAAACCACACTCACACGCAAACCACACTCACTCACAAACCACACTCACCACCGTCCACACTCACACGCAAACCACACTCACACGCAAACACTCACCACCGTCCACACTCACACGCAAACTATCCGCTCCACTCCGGTGCAAACTTAGTGGTAACGGCTTACAAGTTTAATTAATAAGTTCATCTCAAGCTGAGATGACGATGAGGTAGTTCATCTCAAGCTGAGATGACGGAGAGGGGCATCATCTCAGCATCTCAAGTGATCATAAGATAGATGCAATATTGACAAACTCCTCAGCAAGTTGCACGAAAGTTGCACACCAACGTTGTGACAACTAATCCGTTGTTTATATATTGTATGATTGAATAGTCGTTTAAAATATTATTATCTTTTTGTTACATTAACCTCTTTTTTTTTAACTCCAACCAGGAGAGTGGGTAACGAGGTAATTAACGAGGCCATTAACGTTAATGTGTGAATATTAGTATGAACGAGAATGGTGAACAAGGAACTGTCTTGAACTCAGGAGTTTTTTGTTGTTTTTTGTTTTGTTCTTGTCACTGTTTATATCTTATTTCAACCGATAAGCTCGTGGATTGTGAAAGATTGATGATACTGTATCCTCCACCATCAGTAAGCACAGATTAGCAGCCTATCTAAGTTCTATAAAACATCCTTCACCATCAGTAAACACAGATTAGCAGCCTATCTGAGTTCTATAAAACATCCTTCACAATCAGTAAGCTCAGATTAGCAGCCTATCTAATTTCTATAAAACATCCTTCACCATCAGTAAACACAGATTAGCAGCCTATCTGAGTTCTATAAAACATCCTTCACAATCAGTAAGCACAGATTAGCAGCCTATCTAAGTTCTATAAAACATCCTTCACAATCAATAACCACAGATTAGCAGCCTATCTAAGTTCTAAGTTGTCTGAAGAAGAGGCGAAGATAAACAACTTAATATCCTTCAGTAACTTGCAAATTGGCTAAGGGGTCGTTAGTCGTTTAAACTAGTTTAAAATAAGATGATCACAAGGCTTCGATTTCCAGGATATTGAATTTTCAACTTGCCATTTTTAATGTTTCTATCTCACTTATTTTTTTTTCAGTCGGACTGAGGAACTTTATTGTGTTGTGGTCGCTTAATTTCCAGTTAAGTTTCCAGCTATAGTCTGCTAAACGAGCAGAATAGTTTCATTTCTTTATACATACACAGTAAATTTATTCCTGTTTCTTCAAGTATCTTCACTAGATCGACTCCTTCAGGCAATATATTTATTAGTATTTACCACTGAATTCTTAAATCAGGAGCCGGGCAGCGTGGGTACTGAGAAATAGACTATAATTGGTAGCACAAGTGAGAGAGAGGAAAGGTGTGTGTGTGAACGACGCGCGTAGACACGTCTTGACCCAACGCTCGCCAGAGCTACACTGAGCTACTCTCTGCCTGCCTCCCTCCCTCCCTCCCTCCCTCCCTCCCTCCCTCTCTCTCTCTCTCTCTCTCTCTCTCTCTCTCTCTCTCTCTCTCTCTCTCTCTCTCTCTCTCTCGCTCTCTCTCTCTCTCTCTCTCTCTCTCTCTCTCTCTCTCTCTCTCTCTCTCTCTCTCTCTCTCTCTCTCTCTCTCTCTCTCTCTCTCTCTCGCTCTCTCTCTCTCTCTCTCTCGCTCTCTCTCTCGCTCTCTCTCTCTCTCGCTCTCTCTCGCTCTCTCTCTCTCTCTCTCTCTCTCTCTCTCTCTCTCTCTCTCTCTCTCTCTCTCTCTCTCTCTCTCTCTCTCTCTCTCTCCCCCCCTCTCTCCCCCCTCTCTCCCCTCTCTCCCTCCCTCTATCTCTCCCTCTCCCTCACATTTTCCTCACTTCCTCTGTCCCTTCTCTGTCCCTCTATGTTACACCCCCAATTTTATCAACCCGTCTATTAATCTGTCCATTTAAGTACCTGTCAATTATCTAACCAGCAATTGGACGCTTAATCAATCAATTTATCTCACTGTCTGGTGTTACAACGTCCAATGTATCATTAATTATATTAATCTTTTCCCCTCCGATTACAGGTAATTTATTATGAACTCTGTACTCATCCTGAAATCAAGAGTTCAAAGGAATTACAGTGAACAAGGTGATTACAAAATCATTACAGTGAATACAGTGATTGCAGTGAATATATATATATATATATATATATATATATATATATATATATATATATATATATATATATATATATATATATATAATATATATATAGAAGCCAGAACGCAATTCTCGGCCTACTATGCAAGGTCCAATTTGCTTAATAGGCTGGAGAGATTTTCTCTATTTTCAACAAATTGTTTCCAATTGGTTTATATGGATTATTATTATTATATTAAGAACATAAATTATTGACTTATGTTAATTTTGGTTAGGTTAGGTTAGGTAGGTTAGGTTAGGTAGGGTTGGTTAGGTTCGGTCATATATCTACGTTATTTTTAATTCAAATTAAACAAAATGCACTCGTACATAATAAAATTAATGGCTCTATCATTTCATAAGAAAAAATCGAAAAAAATATAAATTCATGAAAACTTGGCCTTTTAGGCAAATCAAGCCTTGCATAGTAGGCCGAGTATTGCATTCTGGCTACTAGGTACAACACACACACACACACACACACACACTATAGTAACAGAACGAGGGGACATGGGTGGAAGCTGGAAACTCAGATGAGTCACAGAGATGTTAGGAAGTTTTCTTTTAGCGTGAGAGTAGTGGGAAAATAGAATGCACTTAAGGAACAGGTTGTGGAAGCAAATACTATTCATAATTTTAAAACTAGATATGATAGGGAAATAGGACCGGAGTCATTGCTGTAAACAACCGATGACTCGAAAGGCGGGATCCAAGAGTCAATGCTCGATCCTGCACACACAAATACGTGAGTACACACACACTACCACACTACTCTCTCCCACACACTACCCTCCCACACACTACCCTCCCACACACTATTCTCCCATCCCCTTTGTCTGCAACCTTCCTAAAAAAAACATTATTTATGCCCCAAGATCAACGAGAAAGGAAGAGAGTGAATTCAAAGAGAAGATGGAGCAGAGAGAGAGAGAGAGAGAGAGAGAGAGAGAGAGAGAGAGAGAGAGAGAGAGAGAGAGAGAGGCAGAGAGGCAGAGAGGGAGAGAGAGAGAGAGAGAGAGAGAGAGAGAGAGAGAGAGGCAGGCAGAGAGGGAGAGAGAGAGAGAGGCAGAGAGGGAGAGAGAGAGAGAGGCAGAGAGGGAGAGAGAGAGAGAGAGGCAGAGAGGGAGAGAGAGAGAGAGAGGCAGAGAGGGAGAGAGAGAGAGAGAGAGAGGCAGAGAGGGAGAGAGAGAGAGAGAGGCAGAGAGGGAGAGAGAGAGAGAGGCAGAGAGAGAGAGAGAGAGAGAGAGAGAGAGAGAGAGAGAGAGAGAGAGGCAGAGAGGGAGAGAGAGAGAGAGAGAGAGGCAGAGAGAGAGAGAGAGAGGAGATAGAGGCGTCACAGGAAGGGATCAAGTTGATTGCAGACTGAGAGAACCTCAATTTTAGATGTGATTTTTCTTTCTATTCCTCACTTGGCTGGTTATAGTTGCTTAGGGAAGATTGAAGGCACTACCAGTGGTGAGTACTGGTAATCTGTGACACCAGTGGTGGGTACTGGTACCCTAGGGCACCTGTGGTGGTGGGTACTGGTAAGCTGAAACAGCTACCCTCACCCCCTTCTCACTCACCAAAGCTTGTGCCCTCAGCTTTCACAACGTGACAAGATCTCACAGTCACAGGAGTTAATTCCGTGCCAGTGTACACACACACTCCACAGTATTGTCGCAACGTTTGTGCCGTCTCGACCAGGATCAAGGAACACTCCCGGTGCCTGAAGGAACGTAGCTGTAATATGTGGCACTGGATCTACAGGGGAGAGAGAGAGAGGAAGGGAGAGAGAGAGAGAGAGAGAGAGAGAGAGAGAGAGAGAGAGAGAGAGAGAGAGAGAGAGGGAGAGAGAGAGAGAGAGAGAGAGGCCGTGGTAGCAGTAGCCTACATATTCGACACTATAATTTGTGTTTGTGGGATCGAATACCTTCACTGCAAGCTATATTTTTTTTAATATTCCTTCCATTCCGTTCACCATTCCTTTCCCCCGTCCCATCCCAAATCCTTATCCTGACCCCTTGCAAGTGCTATATAGTCGTAATGGCTTGGCGCTTTCCCATGATAATACCATTCCAATCCCTTCCCCATCTTCAGACCTGTCTACACTACCCTACTTAACTAACTCCAACCACCGAATAATTTGTTCTAACCAAATCTGGCAACTTTACAGAGGTTTATTTTCCAAGACATTTCTAAGAAAATTTAAAGTTAATTACCTTAAGGGTAATTTAGAGCTAACACATTCTCCATCTTCCTTTGTTATTTACTAGTGTCTGTTCATTTGAACAGAGACAAATAATTTCCTGTGTTGAATTTGTAATAATTCTTAAAGAAACCAGTTTTTCACTATTTCTAAAAAATTATTTTGTCTTTTCATTTCCTATTTTTTTTCATTGCGTTTGTTCCAATAACATTAAAGTCATCTGTTATAAAGATGTTGTCAGATCAAATGGACTTGTATACCTGTTTATATGTGACTTTCTTCAGTTCTGTCGAGGCCTATAGTATCTTCTATATCGTTAATATTATTTGGCTATTTGTATAAATTATTTTTGTTTCCAAATATTATCTGTGTGTGTTTTGATTCCTTCTTTGAAACTATATTTAACAATTGATCCGATATATATATATATATATATATATATATATATATATATATATATATATATATATATATATATATATATATATAGGGGTACCACCTCTGGTGCAATTGTAGGGACCCATAGCCTCAGAGAAGAAAATAAAGAGTTCTCAGAGAAGACCTTGTGGATCCTCACTGAACACTTTGATATTTTCTTCTCCTAAACCACTCCTATATATATATATATATATATATATATATATATATATATATATATATATATATATATATATATATATATATATATATATCTTCCCTCCCTCCCTCCCTCCCTCCAACTACAAACAAAAAGTTAGGCTCGTTGTAACGACAGGGTGGAAGACAAGATTGACTTACAAAGTGTAAACAGAGTTCGTCTTGAAAGATTTACAACTGGTTACCAAAGTCGTTACATCGGGAGCGAGGGAGTTATTTTCCGCAAATTAAGTTGTCTTACCCCGGCAGTGCCAAATAGCCGAGTTTCCGGTAAAATGTGTTGAAATATATTGCTTGCAACTGCATCTCTTAAACAGATTTAACAGCGCGCTAAAAGGCATTCGATGCCTTGACGCTTCAAGAGTGTTCTTAGGTTGGTCTTGAGGCGAGACGGACAAATCTCCCGTCCATTTGCCTGTCTCAGCTTTCTGTATATATGTATATCTCCCTCTCTGTCTGTCTTACTGCATCCTAAGGGCCTTTCTATGCTTTCTGTCTACCTCCGTCCCTTCTAAGTGCTTTCTTGCCACAGTGCCTGTCTCTCTAACTTGTTCAAGTGTGTCTCATTACCTTCTGAGAGCATCTTTGTCTCATGTTTCTCATCATCATTCTATATCCATTCCTGTTATGTGTGTACTATGCAGCCTAATCACTGTCGACCTGATTCTCTGCTATCTTGAGGTTATCTTGAGGTTATCTTGAGATGATTTCTTAGCGTCCACGCGGCCCGGTCCTCAACCAGACCTCATTTTTGTTACACCCCCCCAGAAAGCAGCCCGTAGCAGCTGTCTAACTCCCAGGTACCTATTTACTGCTAGGTTAACAGACCTATCAGGGTGAAAGAAACTATCCCCATTTGTTTCCGCCTCCGGATCGAACCCGGAACCTTAGGACTACGAGTCCTGAGCGCTGTCCACTCAGCCGTCAGGCCCCAGGGTAGGAGATTAGTCAATAATGGCAGCAGGAGGATGCTATGTAGGATGGATGCTTAGCATCCTTCTCTCGAGAAGAAGGATGTTAAGTATAAAGAAGTATTGAGCCCAGCTTCCAACATCTCTGTCTGGTACGAGATTAAAAATCCCCCAGCAAAATAAGTATCTATAGAGATAAATCCTGATTGTATTATCTGCATTACATGGATAAATCCCACCTGCATTATCTGCAGTGCATGGATAAATCCTAACTACATTATTTACCCTGTAAGGATAAATCCCACCTGCATTATCTGCAGTGCATGGATAAATCCTAACTGCATTATCTGCCCCTGTAAGGATAAATCCCACCTGCATTATCTGCCCTGCATGGGCGATTTAAACCTCGGAAACTATAAGTCCTGTCGATCTCTGCAATATTATATGCAGGATGTCAGCAGAGAGACGAGAGCGCTGACAGCAGGGGCGTAGCTGACAGCCACTTGACTGACGCACGAGGAGACTGATTATGATGCTATGATTGGTGTGTGTGATAGGAGAGAGAGAGAGATTGGGAGGCTGGGAGCAGCTGCTTGCTCTGGGAGTGCCGGATTAGTATTGATGTGCATCGGAGCTTGCAAGTTTGCAGTGGGGTTTGGGACGATGCTAAACAGGTGATTTCATCTCGTTATTTGTTAGTATATCTGTAGGTAGGGTTATATTTCTGTTAGTGGCTCTTCGTATACTTATGAATACTGTGTATACTTGTTTTATGTATATTGGTATGTATTTTTATAGTCAGGAATATATGATTAAACGCAGTTGAGAGCTTAGGCGACGGGTGGCTATTGTCTGTGATGCTTAACTTGAACGGAGTTTGTGTGTGTGTTTGTGTGTGTGTGTGTGTGTGTGTGTGTGTGTGTGTGTGTGTGTGTGTGTGTGTGTGTGTGTGTGTGTGTGTGTGTGTGTGTGTGTGTACTCACCTAGTTGTACTCACCTAGTTGTGTTTGCGGGGGTTGAGCTCTGGCTCTTTGGTCCCGCCTCTCAACCGTCAATCAACAGGTGTACAGATTCCTGAGGAATCTGTGTGTGTGTGTGTGTGTGTGTGTGTGTGTGTGTGTGTGTGTGTGTGTGTGTGTGTGTGTGTGTGTATGTGTGTGTGTGTGTGTGTGTGCTTACCTAACAGTGTCTACGGAGGAGTGAGGACAAGCCATATATGTCTGGCCTACTAGCCTCTCGTTCCCATTTCATTGCAATTTAGCTATTCTGGCTGGAGGTGGCTTTTACAACTTCTTTTTTTGAACCTTTGAACTTTGTCCATTTTGCCTTCTCATCTTGTGTGTACGTGTGTGTGTGTATGTAGTGTGTGTGTGTATGTGTGTGTGTTTTAGATATCGTAATATTCTAACCAGTAAACTGCAGTTAATAATAATTGTTCTATCTTTCTCTCTCTCTTTCTCCAACCACTTGGGGTAGACGGTAGAACGACGGTCTCAATTCATGCAGGTCGGCGTTCAATTCCCGACCGTCCACAAGTGGTTGGGCACCATTCCTTTCCCCTATTCCATCCCAAATCCTTATCCTGACCCCTTCCCAATGCTATAAAGTCGTAATGGCTTGATGCTTTCCCCCTTGATGATTCTCTCTCTCTCTCTCTCTCTCTCTCTCTCTCTCTCTCTCTCTCTCTCTCTCTCTCTCTCTCTCTCTCTCTCTCTCTCTCTCTCTAAGACACACACAAATCTTCATCTGGAACAGATCTTGTTTACCTTTCCCTTGGTGTTCGAGATTCGCAACATTTCTCTAGTGTCTGACGACCGTGACGAAGTCGAAGGAGACAGAGACATCACAGGGAAGGAGCCGGAGAGGGACAGAGAGACAACGCAAGAGAAGGAATAGAGAATAGAAAGGAATGGAGAAGAGCTTTTGAGAAGGACCATGTAGCATTAGAGGGGCTTTACAATAGCCAGAGAGGAAGGCTTTACAATAGCCAGAGACGAAGGCTTTACAATAGCCAGAAACGAAGGCTTTACAATAGCCAGAAACAAAGGCTTTACAATAGCCAGAGACGAAGGCTTTACAATAGCCAGAGACGAAGGCTTTACAATAGCCAGAGACGAAGGCTTTACAATAGCCAGAGACGAAGGCTTTACAATAGCCAGAGACGAAGGCTTTACAATAGCCAGAGACGAAGGCTTTACAATAGCCAGAGACGAAGGCTTTACAATAGCCAGAGACGAAGGCTTTACAATAGCCAGAGACGAAGGCTTTACAATAGCCAGAGACGAAGGCTTTACAATAGCCAGAGACGAAGGCTTTACAATAGCCAGAGACGAAGGCTTTACAATAGCCAGAGACGAAGGCTTTACAATTACCTAACCTTCTTAGGTTAGGTTAGTTAACTAATATACGATATATGAGGCCTAATATAGTACATATGTGTGCTATACTAGGCCTAGCAATATATATAAGGTTGCTTTTTAGCTTCATTTTTTTTTCCGGCATTATAAAGTGTAACGTCCAAAAGTTTACTATTAAATTGCTTAGTACGTCAATTGCTGTACTACGGTGTACATAGTTACAAAAACTACTATCTAAACAGAAGAATGGGTTGAAATGCTCACAAAGCGATGAGGTTATCTTGAGATGATTTCGGGGCTTAGCGTCCCCGCGGTTCGGTCCTCGACCAGGCCTCCTTTTTGTTACACACCCCCAGGAAGCAGCCCGTAGCAGCTGTCTAACTCCCAGGTACCTATTTACTGCTAGGTGAACAGGGGGCCATCAGGGTGAAAGAACCTCTGCCCATTTGTTTCCGCCTCCGTCGGGGATCGAACCCGGAACCTCAGGACTACGAATGGAATACCAGGCAGGAATGAGAGTAGATGAAAAAGAGTACCTCTGCAGTGGAAGACAGACTATCATCGTGAAAGAGGAGATTTAAGATTAAGTGTGGTGCTTCACTTAAGCAATCCAAGCACTTCCTATTAGCCCCAAGACTCGCCACACCCTTATCTTGAGGTTATCTTGAGATGAATTCGGGGCTTTAGTGTCCCCGCGGCCCGGTCCTCGACCAGACCTCCACCCCCAGGAAGCAGCCCGTGACAGCTGACTAACACCCAGGTACCTATTTTACTGCAAGGTAACAGGGGCATAGGGTGAAAGAAACTCTGCCTATTGTTTCTTGCCGGCGCCTGGGATCGAACCCAGGTTCACAGGATCACAAGTCCAGCGTGCTGTCCGCTCGGCCGACCGGCTCCCTTTGTGAGCATTTCAACCCATTCTTCTGTTTAGATAGTAGTTTTTGTAACTATGTACACCATAGTACAATAATTGACGTACTAATCACACCACTGGCTATCCCAACCATTCCTTGCTTTAACGAACCCAAACAAGCCTCACACTAAATCAACTATAAGTAAACAAACACCCCCCCTTCCCCCCCCCCTCCTAACGAACCCCATCTTACCCAACCCAATCCTCACAGCATTTCACTCTATCCACTCACCCCAATCCACCCTATTCCCCTCAGGATTCCACACTAGCCCCAAGCCTCGTCACACCCTATCCTCCACAGGAAGTCTCACTCTGTCCTGGGAATCAAAAATTATTCGTTGAAGAAAAAACACTTAATTGAGAGACCTCTGTGGAGATGAAAATTTCATGGCAGGATGAACAAGACGCTCTCCATAGCTCAAGACTTGGGCTTCAGAGCAAGATATGCTCCTAGCAGACAGATTCACGAAGCAGTTACGCAAGCACTTACGAACCTGGGGACAGATTCACGAAGCAGTTACGCAAGCACTTACGAACCTGGGGACAGATTCACGAAGCGGTTACGCAAGCACTTACTAACCTGGGGACAGATTCACGAAGCAGTTACGCAAGCACTTACGAACCTGGGGACAGATTCACGAAGCAGTTACGCAAGCACTTACGAACCTGGGGACAGATTCACGAAGCAGTTACGCAAGCACTTACGAACCTGGGGCCAGATTCACGAAGCAGTTACGCAAGCACTTACGAACCTGGGGACAGATTCACGAAGCAGTTACGCAAGCACTTACGAACCTGGGGACAGATTCACGAAGCAGTTACGCAAGCACTTACGAACCTGGGGACAGATTCACGAAGCAGTTACGCAAGCACTTACGAACCTGGGGACAGATTCACGAAGCAGTTACACAAGCACTTACGAACCTGGGGACAGATTCACGAAGCAGTTACACAAGCACTTACGAACCTGGGGACAGATTCACGAAGCAGTTACGCAAGCACTTACGAACCAGGGGCCAGATTCACGAAGCAGTTACGCAAGCACTTACTAACCTGAGGCCAGATTCACGAAGCAGTTACGCAAGCACTTACTAACCTGAGGCCAGATTCACGGAGCAGTTATGCAAACACTTACGAACCTGTACATCTTTTCTCAATCTTTGGCGGCTTTGCTAACAATTATTAAACAGTTAATGAGCTCCGAAGCACCAGGAGGCTGTTTATAACAATAACAACAGTTGATTGGCAAGTTTTCATGCTTGTAAACTGTTTAATAAATGTAACCAAAGCCGTCAAAGACTGAGGAAAGATGTACACGTTCGTAAGTGCTTGCGCAACTGCTTCGTGAATCTGGCCCCCAGGTTCGTAAGTGCTTGCGTAACTGCTTCGTGAATCTGGCCCCACTGATTGTGGGTGAAATATGTGTTTTCATGCATATTTAGTCACTTACATGTGTCTACATAATCGAGACTTGGCTCATACGGGCAGTCGCTTGGTCCTGAGAGAGAGAGAGAGAGAGAGAGAGAGAGAGAGCATAATGTTAATTTTGTCATGTTGTTCGTAAAAAATTATTATGCTAATGATGAGTGAAATTGAAAGTGATATTAATGACAATATGAATGATGGTAATTGTGATGACAGATGAAAAATAATTTTCAAATTTTTGCTAAACATTATTAATAATACAATGAACTATATTTTCATCGAATATGTTACTTATAACATAGATTAAATTCCAATAATAATTATAATGAAAAAAATAATATCTAAAGAATGTTGGTCCAAGGTCTGAAACTAGACGCTCGCGGCTAGCGTCACTCAAAAAAAATTCAAGGCGTCCCAAGGATAATATATGGCAGAGATACTCAGTGTATACGCAAGTGCCTGAAACATTACAAGATTCTCTTTGCCCAGCTGATAGATACCTCGGTATTTTTATTGGTACGTCGATAGATAAGTCGACTAGAAATAGATATTGAAACGCCAGAACTAGAGTTAACTTATGGGTTATTGAGGTTCTTGGGAAATATCAGCCAATTATAACTTTATTCATTAATGTTTATTTTGAACATTTATAGACGAGTTTATACACATTTACGGTAAATTATTTACATAAGAGACGGTCGTAAACACGAGGCATTTGTTGTTAATAAACTGTATACTCGAGAATTAGATTTAGAATCGAAATTGATAAATGATTTTATAAAATAGTTATACACTAACAACACTCCTGTTGACCTGTCCAGACCGGTCAACACCTACAACACTTACCGTGTAATTAAGTACTCTGTATTACGAATCAAAGGAACCTGTAACTAGGTATTCTGCATTACAAAATGTTGTGCTCAGTGTATTGACCAATTTGTATAAGTATCCCCCTAGGAAAATGAAACGAAAATTTCGACCGTTTTCTTTTCGTTTTCTAAGGGGTTACTTAGGCATAACCGAATCACGTTTTTTGTTGTTGTTTTTGTGATTATTCGTGCTATTTGGCCAATATCAACACCTACAGTGTTATTTAGGGTTTAGGGTATGGATAAGTTGGACTGTCGTAAATGTAAACATGTGTCCTGCCTCTCTCTGTTCTTTTCTCCTTAAGCGTTAAGCCTTTTTTGCCCTCAATAAATACCTACTCTTCGTCACTCGTAGACAGAGTTAAAGCAGCCAGGAATATAAGCCAAATCTCCTTTACTCGACTTTGTTGTGCTTGCGAAGTGGGGTTGTGCTTCGGCTCTTTGGTCCCGCCTCTTATGATCGCCCTGTACCAAAACAAAATAATAACTGTCCGTTGGGTATTTTGTTTCAGGTCTTTACAGGTGTTTTTGGAGAGGTTTCAAGGCTTCAGGTGTTGATTTAGCCGTCCTCAGTGGGTCAACATTTCCACCATGGAGTTCAGATCCAGATGCCTACTTTTTTGTATTTTGAAACTACAGCAGCATTTTTAGTTATGTAATTCTTCGTTTGTTATTTTAATTGATTAATTGTGTTTTTAATGGGAATTATTGGTGTTTTGAAGTACCTAATTTTCATGAAGTAGGAATTGTGTCACATTTGTCGTTGATACAGTGTCATCTGTCACTGATACAGTGTCATCTGTCACTGATACAGTGTCATCTGTCACTGATACAGTGTCATCTGTCACTGATAGTGTACTATCACTGATAATAATTTTGTAAATTATCTCTTAGCTACTGGAACTTATTAGAGTTAAATAGTTACTGAGGGAATGTACATTAGATCATCCATATTAACTACCTTTTTTACATCTGCTGTGTTGGTCCCTATGGGTAGTCCCTATGTGTTGTCCCTATCTCCCCTGACTATAGATAACCTAGTGACTATCTATGCAGGTTCACTGATAGCCTAATTCACCGGTTCTTCGCCCTGGTGGTGTCTATAGCGAAGGTTAGTGCTGTGTGCTCTGGATGTCTGTGTATACCATGGAGCTATGTTATAGAAAACTGTGTGTGACCCAGCAAGAACTAGCTGTTGCTGCTTCCTGATTAGTTTGACAAGTGTTGCTGGTATTCTGCCCTAGACATTAGGGAGCCTGAGTTATACCAATAGAGTAGAGGTGATGTAGTTGTTGTTGTTAAAGATTCGCTACCTGGAACAAAAAGTTCCAAGTAGCACGGGCTATGGTGAGCCCGTAGGTACTATGTAGGGCTTCCAGGCTGAGAAATAGGGCAGGAGAGATGCTAAGCAGCATCAGATTTAAAGCTTATACAATTCATGAGTGTTTTTGCAAGTTTCCCCTTATATATATATATATATATATATATATATATATATATATATATATATATATATATATATATATATGTGTGTGTGTGTGTGTATATCACGAAAATCTACTCTAGATAGAGGCTCTAAAGGAATGAGTTTATACTACCACAAGTCCTGGGACCAGATTCACGAAAGCACTTACGCAAGTACTTACGAACCTGCACATCTTTTCTCAATCTTTGGCGGCTTTGTTTACAATTATGAAACAGTTAATGAGCTGCGAAGCACCAGGAGGCTGTTTATAACAATAACAACAGTTGATTGGCAAGTTTTCATGCTTGTAAACTGTTTAATAAATGTAACCAAAGCCGTCAAAGATTGAGGAAAGATGTACACGTTCGTAAGTGCTTTCGTGAATCTGGCCCCTGATACACAGGAAACCACAGGGTGTATTCCCACAGGTCCTGGTATACAGGAGACCACAGGGTGTATTCCCACAGGTCCTGGTACACAGAAGACCACAGGGTGTATTCCCACAGGTCCTGGAACACAGACAGCACACCAGGGACCTCTATGTAACCCAGTCGCTGTTGTTAAAAAAGAGAAAAAAGAGAAAAAAAGATTATTTGAGGCACAAAGAGCAGAGGCCACAAAAGAAATAAAGACAAAAAATCATGGGATAGGGGGGAAAAAATCTGTGATCCTATTCCATTTTCCCTTTCCTGTTTGTACTCTTCCACTTCTCTGTTCGTCTATCTCTGTCTACCGCCGCTCTGCCTCTCCCCGTCTCATATAATCCGCCAAGTCTGAAAATATCACAAAGTAATTTAAACACACGGGAGAAGTTGGAAAAAATATATTACTACTGGAGAATAGACGGTGAAGGAATTAGACTATAAGTCGCTTGTGTGTGTGTGTGTGTGTGTGTGTGTGTGTGTGTGTGTGTGTGTGTGTGTGTGTGTGTGTACTCACCTAGATGTGCTTGCGGGGGTTGAGCTCTGGCTCTTTGGTCCCGCCTCTCAACTGTCAATCAACTGGTGTACAGATTCCTGAGCCTACTGGGCTCTATCATATCTACATTTGAAACTGTGTATGGAGTCAGCCTCCACCACATCACTGCCTAATGCATTTCATTTGTTAACTACTCTGACATTGAAAAAGTTCTTTCTAACGTCCCTGTGGCTCATTTGGGGACTCGGTTTCCACCTGTGTCCCCTTGTTCGCGTACCACCCATGTTAAACAGCTTATCTTTATCTCCCCTGTCAATTCCACTGAGAATTTTGTAGGAAGTGATCATGTCCCCCCTTACCCTTCTGTCTTCTATTGTCGTAAGGTGCATCTCACGCAGCCTCTCCTCATAACTCATGCCTCTTAGTTCTGGGACTAGTCTAGTGGCATACCTCTGAACTTTTTCCATCTTCGTCTTGTGCTTGAGAAGGTACGGGCTCCATGCTGGGGCCGCATACTCCAGGATTGGTCTTACATATGTGGTGTACAAGATTCTGAATGATGCCTTACACAGGTTCCTGAAAGCTGTTCTGATGTTAGCCAGCTTCGCATATGCCGCAGACGTTATTCTTTTTATGTGGGCTTCAGGAGACAGGTTTGGTGTGATATCAACTCCTAGATCTTTCTCTCTCTCTGTCCGTTTCATGAAGTACTTCATCTCCTATTCTGTATCCTGTGTCTGGCCTCCTGTTTCCACTGCCTAGTTTCATTACCTTACATTTACTCGGGTTGAACTTTAGTAGCCATTTGTTGGACCATTCATTCAGTCTGTCTAGGTCATCTTGTAGTCTCATCCTGTCTTCCTCCGTCGTAATCCTCCTCATAATTTTTGCATCATCAGCAAACAATGAGAGGAACGATTCTATACCCTCTGGGAGATCGTTTACATATATCAGAAACAGTATAGGTCCAAGGACTGAACCCTGTGGGACTCCACTGGTGACGTCTCGCCAATCTGAGACCTCACCCTTCACAGTGACTCGCTGTCTCTTGTTGCTTAGGTACTCCATTATCCAGTGGAGTACCTTCCCTTTCACTCCTGCCTGCATCTCCAGCTTTTTCACTAGCCTCTTGTGTGGTACTGTATCAAAGGCTTTCTGGTAATCTAAAAATATGCAGTCTGCCCACCCTTCTCTTTCTTGCCTTATTTTTGTGTGCTCCTGTGTGTGTGTGTGTGTGTGTGTGTGTGTGTGTGTGTGTGTGTGTGTGTGTGTGGGTGTGTGGGTGTGGGTGGGAAGGGGGGGAACTATCAGGAGAAAGCGCCAAGCCATTACGACTATATAGCACTGGGAAGGGATTAGGAAAAGGATTTGGGATGGGACGGGGGAAAAGGAATATTGCCCAACCACTTGTGGACGGTCGGGGATTGAACGCCGACCTGCATGAAGCTCTACCGTCGCTCTACCGTCCATCGACGGTATGAGTGAGAGAGACAGAGACAGAGAGAGGTAGGTAGAGAGATAGACATAGAGAGAGGTAGGTACAGAGATAGACAGAGATACAGACAAGATACAACCTATAGAGTGACGGACTGAGAGTGGCTACAGTATTCCACCTGTCTAAAAAAAAAAAAAAAAAAAAAAAAAAAAACATTGGCCATCGTCAAAAAAAAGTAACATCACGGAAGATTCTTTTAGTTAAACTTGTTTCATTTTTCATCTCTTTCGCGCCGCTGACTCGGCCGGAAACCCAATTTTTGGGAAAAAAAAACTCACTATTATTTTTATGTCACTGTAGACATGTAATTAAATTGTTCACCCTGGCGAAATAATTCATTTTGCTTTTCACGCGATGAGTGAAAAGTAGTGTGATAGTTCAATATGTGCAGAAAGTGTTCAGAAAACATATATATATAATATACATATATATATATACATATATATATATACATATATATATATACATATATATATATATATATACACACACACACACATGTCGTACAATATAAACTACAATACCGACGATATAAACTACAATACCTACAATATAAACTACAATACCTACAATATAAACTACAATACCTACAATATAAACTACAATACAATATAAACTACAATACCTACAATATAAACTACAATACAATATAAACTACAATACCTACAATATAAACTACAATACCAACAATATAAACTACAATACCTACAATATAAACTACAATACCTACAATATAAACTACAATACCAACGATATAAACTACAATACCAACGATATAAACTACAATATCTACAATATAAACTACAATATCTACAATATAAACTACAATACCGACGATATAAACTACAATACCTACGATATAAACTACAATACCTACAATATAAACTACAATACCTACAATATAAACTACAATACCTACAATATAAACTACAATACCTACAATATAAACTACAATACCTACAATATAAACTACAATACCGACGATATAAACTACAATACCTACGATATAAACTACAATACCTACAATATAAACTACAATACCAACGATATAAACTACAATATCTACAATATAAACTACAATACCTACAATATAAACTACAATACCGACGATATAAACTACAATACCAACAATATAAACTACAATACCTACAATATAAACTACAATACCTACAATTTCTCCGAAGCGTAAAGCTTTTCCCCCCCAAAAAAACAGTTCAGTAATTAACACATTAATCACAGTTTTCATTTTGTGATATAATTTATTGTTTGACTTAATTTATAAACAAAAACAAAGTTGCTTTATGTAAACAACAGATCTACTGTTTGTTTATAGGTCTGTTGACTAGTTCCCGTTTGAGTATTTTCAACAGGAAAATATTTTTTTTAGGAACGCTAGATCCACACCCCAGGAAGCAGCCCGTAGCAGCTGTCTATTTCCCAGGTACCTATTTACTGCTAGGTGAACAGGGGGGCATCAGGATGAAAGAAACACTGCATATTTCTTTCTGCCTCCACCGGGGATCGAACCCTGGCACTTAGGAATACGACCCCAGAGCGCTATTGACTCCAAAGAGCCAACAATTTTCAATCTATATTTAATATTGAAGATGAATGACTAAATTTATATATAATTATTTCTCTCTAAAAAGTCGTACCACAGAATTCAACATCTCATTTATTTACAGATTCGTGTTAGTGAAAACTACCAAACTACACCAATTGGTGCTGAGAGGAGTGTAATTGGTGTTAATGATTCGACCTAATGGTCAAATTGTTAATTGTTAAGGTAATCAGTAATGGTCATTGAAAATAGGTCAAAGGTTATCGACCTGGTCAACAGGAGGAATTAATAGTGACGGTGACTTTAAAAAAAAAAGGATTTTGATCAAAGGAAATGAAAAAAATATATTGAAATATTCGCGTAAACGGAATATTTATTTAGGTAAAATATGATGCTTTCTTTTTCCAGGGGAATTTCAAGTTTTAAGGCTATGTAAATGTAAGGTAAATCTAGGTAACTGAGGAAGGTGGTGAAGGGTAGGGAAGGTGGTGAAGGGTAGGGAAGGTGGTGAAGGGTAGGGAAGGTGGTGAAGGGTAGGGAAGGTGGTGAAGGGTAGGGAAGGTGGTGAAGGGTAGGGTAGGTGGTGAAGGGTAGGGAAGGTGGTGAAGGGTAGGGAAGGTGGTGAAGGGTAGGGAAGGTGGTGAAGGGTAGGGAAGGTGGTGAAGGGTAGGGAAGGTGGTGAAGGGTAGGGAAGGTGGTGAAGGGTAGGGAAGGTGGTGAAGGGTAGGGAAGGTGGTGAAGGGTAGGGAAGGTGGTGAAGGGTAGGGAAGGTGGTGAAGGGCAGGGAAGGTGGTGAAGGGTAGGGAAGGTGGTGAACCCACCTTGGGAGTGCAGGTTCAAATCCCGGTTGGGTCATTGAGTTCTTAAGTGATATATCCATCGCTGTCTGACCTAAGCAACGCCATGAGAGATCTTAAGCTGTGAACGTTACATAACAAGTTCGTTTAGTTGTGTTGCTAGTTAGAAACTGTTGGATCAACCAGGTTGTTAAGGCAGTAGCTAGGTGCAGGCTTGTGAGTGTGCTCACAGGACCTGGCCTGAAGCCATGCTCTTTACTGGTTAAATATTTAAAGTAGTTACCCCACGAGTCTAGCAATTAACACTTCGGATTAAAAGCTTGAAGTTAAACTACTATTAAGGGGGAACTATATTATATTTTGTACACACGAGTATAAAGTTCACACTTTATGTAAAATTTTATGTAATTTCATTTGTTTATTAAAGATTCCAGTGTCTGAGTACCTATTATTTATATATATATATATATATATATATATATATATATATATATATATATATATATATATATATATATATATATATATATATATATATATATATATATATATATTGGTGTATACTGGCAGCAGGTTTTCTTTTAAACATGTTTCATTGAATATGACCGCATATTCTGTATTTATTATTTTCTGGTTTAGGGCTTCTATCCCTCTAACTATTTTCTTAGCATCAGGGCTTAATTGAAATAGGAGTTCTCCAAAACTCATTTTCGTACTTTTAAGGTGAAGAAAAGAACTTTTCTTCTTCACCTTAAAAGTCACCTCTTTTCTTCACGTCTTTTCTTCACCTTAAAAGTACGAAAATGAGTTTTGGAGAACTCCTATTTCAATTAAGCCCTGATGCTAAGAAAATAGTTAGAGGGATAGAAGCCCTAAACCAGAAAATAATAAATACAGAATATGCGGTCATATTCAATGAAACATATATATATATATATATATATATATATATATATATATATATATATATATATATATATATATATATATATATATATATATATATATATAATATGACAATGTCAGACCACGGAGGAAAAATGAAACGGGAATTTCCTTAAGTACTTTCGTATATTAATACATCTTCAGAAGGAGTCGGTTATCTACTCTAGAGTAACAGTACCCTCTATTTCTCTTGCAGTATAGAGTTAAACTCTATACTGCAGCTCTCAGTATAGAGTTTAAGCTGCTTTTCTTAATTTTCACACTCTTAAGAGCCTTTTATAATCACTTTTAAGAACTAGAGTCTTAAGTTTTCTTGTGATTTTGATATTGAGTTTGATTTTTATTTATTGAATTTGCTTGATATATATACTTCATGGGTGTAAGAAAATAGACCACCACAATAATAGAATTACATATAAAGATATTTAATATTGTTATCCAGTGTTGTGTATTATGTGAGAGAAAATAACATAGTCTCTCGCAAGAGACTAGGAAGAGAGCCAATGAGAGCCCAGGCTCTCAAAGAGCCCGAGCTCTCAAAGAGCCCGAGCTCTCAAACAACCCAAGCTCTCAAAGAGCCTAAGCTCAACCTCCTCATGCTCAACCACTTGGGATGGATGGTAGAGCGACGGTCTCGTTTCATGCAGGTCCACGTTCAATCCCCGACCGTCCCAAAGTGGTTGGGGCACCATTCCTTTCCACCGTCCCATCCCAAATCCTTATCCCAATCCCTTCCAAGTGCTATACAGTCGTAATGACTTGGCGCTTTCCCCCTGATAGTTCCTTCCTTCAACCCCCCTCCCCCAAGCACAACTAGGTGAGTACCTGGTACGTAAGAAGGTATTTGCATCTTGTAGTAGTAACTTGGGCTTAATCTTCCTTGTCTCAGGTACCATCTTGGTACTCAACCTTGTTCTGACAGTTCCTACGACGGTGTACTGTTGTTTGCCTTTCCATTGGAGACTTTTGGGGCCTGTAAGATGGGGGGGGGGACCTGCTGCATGGGTAACAGCTTCTCCTCCATATCAACCTAACCCTGGCTTTGCGCCCTGGAGAGGCCACTCCAGACCGACATCCAGAGCACAACTCCATAGTCTCCTGAAGCTGATGGATGCCTACTACTTCTCAAATTTTCCACAATGGTTCCGTCGTAAATTGAAAATTTGCCTCCGGAAATTTGAAAATTTGACATCTAACCCCACACATCTGAAAATAAAATGAGGACGTTTCGGTCCGTCTTGGGTCATTATCAAGGCGTCACTATTTTCAGACCTGTGGGGTTCGGGTTATTGTAATGATCTGGGGCTCAGATCATTGGTTCTCCCTTCTCCCCTCTTTTCCCTCCCCTTCTCCCCTCTTTTCCCTCCCCTTCTCCCCTCCTTTCCTTCTCCCTCTCCCCTCCTTCCTTCTCCCCTCCCCTTGGCCGTCATTCGTCTCCTCCTCTTCCCCCCCCCCCCCCTGTCGCCCATTTGTCAGGGTCAAGAGGTTGACCTGAGGGTAGGGTGGTCGTGGATACCTTGGCTTCTCCCACTCAACTTCCCCACTCAGATATTTCCCTCTCCACCCCCTCTCATCCCTCTCTGTCCCTCTCAGCAGCGACCTTCCCCATACCAGGCAGAGTCAAATGTCCCTACTCCTATCTTAGAGGAGACAGGCTTGAACATAATTTATCAGTTTTGTAAACATTGCTCGCAGGTGCCTGGGCTCCATAGACGCGCCTTGTCCCCCTTCTCTTTAGCTGGGGAGAGCTGACTCAATCTTCAGAAATTCATGTAGCTTTCCACGACAGATCAGTGAAGGTGATTGGCCTGAGATAAGGGCCAAGTCCTTATTGGCCCTAGAGAGCCAGACCTCAGGCCTACGTGTTAAATGGTTGGCCAGGGCCAAAATAATGGGTGGAGCCCTGGGGCTGTATTAGATGGTGGGAGGAGTAATCCTTCCCAGCAATAAGTTGGTAAAACCAAATTTCATCAGTGTGTCTTGGGAGTGTATTAGGAACAGGGCCGCAAGCCCGTATCCTCGGGGCTGAGGGCAGCCATCAACATCTTGGCCGTAGTGCGGGTATTTAAGGTAGAGTAGCACTTGAGTTTTTGTGTCCTCGGTAAATATCCATTGTGCCTCTAGGGAAAATAGAATAGGTGATGTGTTCAAATTGTCTTAGTTTACATGTTTCATAAAATAAATTGTATAGCTTGTCCAGTGGTATTCACTTAACTCCCCTTTGATATATTTTGCTACTTTGTCATTTTTAGGTGTTGTATTGGAAGCCCCCAGGTTCTCCTAACAATTAATAGATACTAAAGTTGCCCTTGGATTCAAATAAGTTAACGTAAATTACACAAACTAATTTTCCAAAATTTATTTCTGAAATTCATATTACCCGGAGTCCCATGGTTACTGATTCCTTGCCTTCCTGGGGGATCGGTGATTGACACATTCAGGTATGGTTGGTCAGGAAGGTGGTGGCAGTGTAAATGTGTTATGTTATTGTTTTTTTTTTACTAATAACCCTTGTCCTTGGTGTATCTTCCTCATTTAATATTCCTCTTACATACGTGGCAGTCCAGTGAGGGGTCATGCTGGACTGTAACAGTGTTAAGCTGGGGTATTGAGTGAAGAAAGACGGAGAATTACAATAGAGAGCGTATATTACGATTATGAGAGATCACAAGATAACAGGATTAATACTGGGGAACATTGGGTTATTACAATAGAGGCCGCGGTTATTACGACAGAGGGAAGCGGTCGTTACAATGGTAGCAGCGGTGTTTCAATAATTTCTTGACGATTATTGAAGCCTCACGCGCCTGTCCGTTCGGTTATGTTATGTGGTGAGGGTGCAGCCGGGGCCCATGAGATAGAGTCGACGGTAATCCTATGTGGTGCGATTCGCATAGAGTAGGCGATTCTAGGGTCGTGCGGGCTGGGAAGTTCAAGTATATACAGTAAGCGTATGCGCTAAGCAGGCAGTTTAGCGTGGAGGCCGCCTTGGGTAGTTGGACAGGGTATTATTTTTCTCGACCCTCTGCAACTACAGACAAGGGTGCTGCGTGGTGGTTTTCGCAGCAACAATTCTAGGTGTCGAATTGTCGGGGCGGGGAAGTATTAGGACGCTAATTATTATCCCCGAGGGCGTGGTAGGCGACCCAATCGCTAGATTTTTACGGTACAGCCATGAAGGTACCAAGAGTCACTGAGGGATGGTGTAGTAGATTCTCTAGCAACGGAATTACGGTGGTGTCGGACAGTTAGATCCGTCGGTTGTTCCGCTTTCTAGTCTAACCGTTGACCGCGAAGGACAGGATTATTTGGTACTGTCGGGATCTAGGTGGATGTGGTTACCTAGGCTTGGAGAAGCGACAGGGCGGGCCGGGACGGGACGGTTATAGGTTAAATCGAGATTTCCTTAAGTACTAAATTAAGTTCCCTGTATATTAAGTTCCCTTTCAGGTTAAGTATCCCTTCGGTAGTTAAGTGTTCCCCCTTGGTTACCTAATTCTCATATATAAGTGTTATTATTTTTCTAAGAATTTGTTTTACATGTTTAGGTCTGGAATTTTTGTTTTCGTATTGTGCAGTATTAATTCTTTGAGGGAATTACTAAAAGGTGAGTGGTTTACTGTGTTCAAGTGAAGTGCGGTGTATAAAGTGAAGTCAGTGAAAGAACTGAAATCAGTGAAATCGTGGAAAATTTTTGTGATGACATTTTTCACAGTCGCTTGGAAAATCTCAATTTCGGAATAAATTCTAGTTTTGTGCCGGGCCATACGATCATCGGGTCGTCAGTGTTAATTCAAGTGTGCGATTAAAGTGATCCGTGTTAGAACTTTGAGAGACCAAAAGTCGAATTTTGGTCATTTAAGCGAATTAGCGTTGGGACTGAATTTTCTAGCGATTTTACTCAGCGCCCAGTGTGACAGCGCTCAGTAATTGTTTGCGCTCAACCAAGTGTCTAAGTGTCTCGCGAGTAGTATATTCAGTTCAAGTGATAAGCGAACTACACGTCGGTATTTAATTTATAATTTTGAGAAAAGAAATACTTAGTTAATTAAGAATTAGTGCGGAGACAACTTTCTGAGGATTAGGCTTCGTGACAGTGAGCGCACTTTCAATTTTTGTATACTTATCAACGTGTCTAGGTGGTTAGCGAGTGTTATATTCCGTTAAAGTAACAAGTCAACTACGCGCCAGTATTTAAATTATAATTTTGGGAAATTAATTACTAATTTTTACTTAAGGTTCAGCGCGACTCTGTAGCTGTGAGCGTCGCAGTTATCAGTGTATATTTCTCAGTATTCTACAACGCGACCGGCGGTGAACAAGTGTATGCTATATAACCATCAAGTTCATACAGTAACGTAAATAATTATTTTAACATTAATTTGGTTTAACTAATAATACTTATAATTATATCCGAGCGCCGTTGTTAGTATCGGGCGTTACGGAATTAAAAATAATTGTTGAAGATATAAACATCGCGCCAGTGTTAAATTAACGATAACGTCATTCATTCCTAGTGCGCCTAAGATTTTCAAGAAAAATTTAGGAAATTCAGTTAACGTAAAATGTTGTATTTATTGTGCGCTGGTAAACTAGACTGATTATTTTCGATAAATAAAAGAGGTGAAACTAAATTATTTACAGTAAATTCAGTGTAGTCCCTTTCGCGTAAATATTACTTGTATAATTTCAGTATATTTTGTTAAAGAATTCGGGAATTATCAATTTTTCTAAGATTTATATTGGATTTGCATTTACAGATAAGAAAGTCGCACTATAATTCGATTTATATTTGCGTTACCAGTCCACTTCGAGTGTCTAATAAATATGGTGGAAATTAATTTCATTTTTTCAAGTTTATTCTAGTAGTCCGTCATTTAATAATTAACGTAACCTTTTTATGTGGTTTATAAGTGCGCATATATAGTTATTCAACATCGTATACAGTGTTTGTTTCACAAGTGATGATTAGTAGTCGATGCCGGCTGCGTATTTCCATCTGTCCGCATATAAATTTTACGAATGAGAGAAGAGGATAATATGACTAAAGAAATTCATTCATTGGTGTAGCGTAGTCAGCGAGACTCTGACACCGACAGCTATCATCGTCTGTCAACGGGCGACGGTCCTCACTGGGGCTCGAGAATCGATTAGGAAGGGTGGCGATATATGGTACTTCCGGTTTGGTCACACGGAACATTTTTACCAAGGATTGAGGTTAGGAAACATTTTGT
This sequence comes from Procambarus clarkii, assembly GCF_040958095.1. Classification (NCBI taxonomy): domain Eukaryota; kingdom Metazoa; phylum Arthropoda; class Malacostraca; order Decapoda; family Cambaridae; genus Procambarus; species Procambarus clarkii. Next base: position 14,252,129 of record NC_091226.1, on the reverse strand, counting down.
GGTTTGCTAGAAGTTATGGATGAAACCTAATGGTGTGTTAAAAGTTCACCCTGATCCGACGACGGGTCTTGAAGTTACGTCTTGGGGTGAAAATGGTTTTTATCAATGAATGGACAATGTATGCAGACGCACCCTCCCCAATACCCCATCCTTACCCAAGCACCCCTCCCTGCCTACAACCCCCAACCTCAAACCCTCCCTACCTACAACCCCATTCCCCAACCTTACCTCCAGGCCAACCCACATCCACCCCAATCCCTGGCAGTCCCATACCAACCCCAGCCAAATACCACCCAACCCCTTGTCGACGCGTTATTAGTATTGTGGAAAACTACATTTCCCTCGCAACTCCCACCCTTACAACCCCCTGTTTACAACCCCCCTCCACAACCCACCCCCGGCCTGCCTTCACCCTCCCACCTATCCCCCCAACCCATCCACCCAACCCCTTCTGTTACCCACCCTACCCCCTCCATTAATCCTACACCTTGCTCCTCACCTCCCCTCCACCCCTCTTCCCCCCCTACCCCCATTCCTAGTGTCGCCTCTACAGAAGTTGCAGGGGAAGGTAGCCAGCGGGCTTCTGGGACGCGTAAAATTGGTGATGAAATTTGTTGGAGGTGTCATGGCCGAGGCCATTACAGGTATGTGTGCACGAGCACACGGGTCAAGGGTGACCCAGAACAGGTCAGCACGTTGGCTGGCAGACCTACGTTTGAGATGACGGTTGAAGGTGTGAGATTGACAGTTTTTGTGGACACCGGAAGTCAAGCAACGCTCATTAAAAAGTCAGCCTTCAGCACACTTAAAGAGACACGCCTTAAGCGTTGTGGGAAGCATTTAACAGCAGTAAATGGTCAACATATTAATATCTTGGGCCAGGCCACTCTCAATTTTGAAGTGGGTAAGGGAGAAGCTTACCCACACAATTGCACGGTTGTCGAGAATCTTGCATTCCCTGGTCAAATTTTGTTGGGAATGGATTTTCTGGGACGAGTTAACTTTTCTTTGTCGGCTCAAGAGGGAGCAAGGAAGTGCAGATTGAAGTTGGGCCAGGTAGTTTATCCCATTAAAATGGTAGATCATCCTCCAGTAATTGCTTCCATTAGTAAGAAACAGAAGTACAACTGTCACTACCCTAAGTTGTTGTTTAAGTCTCTTCCAGACACAGATAAGAAATCATGTGGGTTACATGCCTTGGTGAAACAATGTTGCCCACCACATTCAGTTAAATTCATTAAAGTATCAGTGGGACGTCACATTGCACCAGGTACCACCCTTCAGGTGGCTGGGAGATGTGACAGGTTGTTGATCCCTCATCATTTGATCTCAGTGCTTGATAAAGGTGCCCTTATTCCAGTTGTCAATCTCTCGCACAAAACCTATCGTTTCAGGGCAGGTGATAGGGTGTCTCAGGCTTCAATTGTAGAAAATACAGGAATTTTTCAGTATCAAAGCCGGGAGGAGATGCCAGCCACCACAGCACAATGTAGTGCACTTAATGTGACAGAAAGTAGTACACAGGGGAAACACAAGACCGAGACAGGGAAAAGTAGTAATATTCAAGAAGTTGATAAGTTAATCTCGGCTCTGGATTTGCAACATGTGCAACAGTCAGATAGGAAACTTTTGAGAGGGATTTTACGTAAATTCCCTAGACTGTTTGCAACAGAAGACGATCAGATCGGGCTTCTGGATAGGATCGAGCATGTTATTCCTACAGGTGACCATCCTCCTTTTTACACCCGTCAATGGAGACTTCCGGAACGGGCGAAGGAAGTAATTAGGGATGAGTGTCAGAAAATGTTGAGACAGGATGTGATAGAGCCTAGTACATCACCATGGTTGTCGCCAGTAGTGCTGGTACGTAAACCGGATGGTAGTTATAGGTTTTGTGTTGACTACCGAAAGATAAACGAAATTACTAAAGGTGATGTGTATCCTTTGCCACGGATACAAGAAATAATAGATCAGTTTGGGGCAGCCAAATACTTTTCCACTCTGGATGCGAAATCTGCGTATTGGGCCATCCCAGTTGCTGAGAAAGATCGAGAAAAGACCGCCTTCTCTGATGGGGTTCATACTTATCAATTCAAGCGGATGCCTTTCGGGTTAAAGACAGCGCCTTCATCATTTCAGAGGGCAATTAATTATATCCTCAGTCCAGTCTTGGGGAGGCACTCGTTAGCGTACCTGGATGATGTGGTTATCTACTCCAGGACGTTTGATGAGCACTTACGAGATTTGACTGAGACGTTGGCATTGTTAGATAAGGCGGGGTTCAAACTTAACGTGAGTAAGTGCACTCTGGCATCTCAGAAATTCAAGTTTCTGGGATTCCAGGTGAGCACAGACGGTATCCGACCTGACCCCGACTCCTGTCGTGCCATTGCTGACATGCCTACACCTAAGACAGCAAAGAATGTTCGAAGGTTTCTGGGGGCAGCCGGATATTTCCGTCGCCACATTGAGGGTTTTGCAAGTACAACAGCACCGTTAACTGAGCTCACTAAGAAAAATGTTAAATTCGTTTGGAAACCTGAGCATGATAACGCTTATGCAAAATTAAAAAGTCAACTCATTACCACCCCAGTCTTGGCAGTACCGGATTTTGATAAGGAGTGGGAAGTACACACTGACGCCAGTGGCATAGCTATTGGTGGGTGCTTAATGCAACGTGATAATGACAATCTTCCTCACCCAGTGGCATATTTCAGCAGGAAGGTTAAGGGTCCGGAGGTCCGCTATTCTGCAACGGATAGGGAGGCTTTGGCTGTGGTAGAAAGTGTCAGGTACTTTGAACCGTATCTTTTCCAACGTCACTTTGTCATTTATACGGATCACAGGGCGTTGACTCATATTTTTAAGAAAAGAACAAAGTGCCCTCGCATGTCACGTTGGTCTCATGAACTAGCTGCTCACTCATTCCAAATACTTTACAAGCCTGGTCCATCACATGTTGTGCCAGACACTTTGAGTAGAAACATTGCTACTATTAACGTAAATCTTAACATTGAAAATATTTCCAGTGAGAAAATGCGAGAATTCCAGATGAACGAACCAAGGTGGAAGGAAATTATTGAACTTTTGGAGGGAGGAAAATATCCGTCGAAGAAACGTAATTTAGCAATTCATGATTTTGAAATGAGGGATGGGGTCTTATTTTATGTAAAGGGACAGCAGGATCGTGCAGTTTTTCAGTTGGTTATCCCAGAGGTGTTGAAGAAGTCGGCGTTGAAACTCGCACATGCGTCTAAGATTGCAGGTCATCCGGGGATTTTTAAAACTCACATGAAAGCCAAGTCACTCTTTTTCTTCCCCGGTATGTTAACAGAGGTCATTAACTTCGTTAAGTCCTGTGGTCACTGTCAAAGGAGGAAAGGTACCCTTAAGGTACAAGCTCCATTGCAAGAATTCCCAGAAATTTTGGAACCTTTAGATCGGGTGGGGGCTGATCTGATTGATCTGCATCACAGTCATTCAGGAAACCGTTACGTATTGGTGTTGGTAGACCACCTGTCCAGGTACACCACACTGATTGCATTGCCTCAGAAGGATTCACGAACTGTTGCAAAGGCGTTCTTAGATAGGTTCGTCACTGTATTCGGTCCCCCTAAAGTGTTAGTTTCTGACCGAGGTCAGGAATTTAATGGGAATATTTTTAGAGAAGTATGTAAAATTATAGAAACCACTTCAGCATTCACGACGGCTTATCACCCTCAGGCTAACGGCATGACAGAACGGACGAACCGGTCAGTTAAAGATATGCTTGCAATTCTTGCAGAGCATGATGCCAATTCGTGGGACGAACAACTCCCCTATGTCCAGTTGGCTCTGAACACTGCCATCCATCGATCCATTAACACCCAACCCCTTTTGCTGTTCACAGGGCATTCATGTAATTTCCCGTCAGGTCTGCTTAACAGACATAATATTGTATATGGGGAAGATTACCCATCAGAAGTTTTAAATAAGATGAAAAATGCATGGAGAATTGCAGCCAGGGCTTCCAAGACAGCACGAGACCGCTATGCTCAGCATTATGACAAGAAGGTACGACCTCTTGAGTTGAAAGTTGGGAGTCTTGTGTTGAGAGTTAATGAGGCGGCTCCTGCCAATCAGAGTAGGAAACTTGCACCTAGATGGCGGGGCCCTTACCGGGTAATTGAAAGAAAAGGTCCGGTTAATTTTGTTATTAAAGGTATTTTTGAAGACCAAGTTGAGAGAACGATTCACATTAATAAATTAAAACCTTATCACGCGAGGGAGGAACTAGAGCTGCCTTCAGCAAGTCTAATTCCTGACCTGTCTAATGATCCAAGTGCTGAGTCAGATGATGAGGATGACCTTCTGTCAGATCTCATCAGTAGTCAAGTTCAATCTTGTCACCCTATGGTAACGAGGTCGCGAGCTGTACAGTAAATTGTTAATGATCTCCCCTAGTCAGGTTTAGTAATTTCATAATAATTATCCTGTAGAGGCACTGGTGTGTATTTACTGAGGTGCATGACTCAGGTAGCATACTTGCCTTGCTCTGGGGTTTCCAACTTCCTACACCTCAGAGTAATATCCATGCTTCCGCCATTTGTTGTTGTCTGTCTTTCTCAGGTCTGATGGTACACCAGTTCCAGCCTCCCAGTCACACGTGAACCAAGGATCGAGATCAGCAGGTCTGGGGATGACCCACCTGGCTGATAAGATCGGGGTCTGAGGCACGTTACATAAAGTCCTCCCCCTTGTACCCGGTAACTCGTCAATTGGTTATCCGGAAGGGGTGACTGGCGTACAGTCACCCGGCCGACACCTCACGTCACTAACGAGGTTGTCCCAGTCCAGCCATGCTGTCATCACGGAGCAGAGTCCAGTCACCATCACAACCGTGGGCTAGCTGTCTCAAGGTCACCAACCACGCCCACCAGCCGCGTAGTCAAGACTGCGGGAAAACCGGAAGTGGAAGACGAGTGGTCTACGAAGAAGAACGCTAATTGCAAGGACTTGCCAGCTCTTATCAAAACCTGTGGTTGCGTCGTCTGTGGAAACCAAGATGCAACGCGGTGGTCTCAGGTACGAACAGCACTGCCCCTACAGAGTGCTTGCGGAATCGCCAGATGAGGTACAATCCTGTACCTCGGCCCAAGTTCAGCTACACGAGGGGTTGCACGGAAGGTGTACCGGCCCAGTAGTACCGGGATGACAAGTAAACGCCGGTAGATGACGTCGCCCAGGAGCTGAGGCAGGGCCCACCTGTCCTGTCACCATGCCATCCTCTTCAACGCCACTCGAACCTCACTACCAACGCGAGACATCGTGATACGTCGAAGCTGTGCTCTACTGTGGCAGCCATGGTTAACAACAATCCATCAGGGCTGTATGGGGAGCGATAAGAAGAGGTGAACCCGGGTTCCTGTTAGCGGAGTCCACCTAAGCTGACCGCCGCCAGTTGTCAGCTGTCACTCAAGTCAGGTGCGGGTAGTACGAGACCCCCTGTACTGTCCGTAGTTGGCCGAGGCCGGAAATGGAACTTCCAGACGACCAGGATCTTCAAGCAACATGAGGTAGTCGCCGGAATCTACAGCAACGAAATGTCAACAGGAACGAACGAGAGAAAATATTTATAGAAAAGTTTCATATAAAAATGAACGCTATTAATATAGTAAACTGTGGTAACTCGGAACAGTTCAACTTTTAATTTTCCTTCTGATAGTAAGCACCTATATACCTTCGGAAAGTTCTCTGGAACAGTATTAAATGTTGAAAACTAGAACTAGTGAAATAGAGAAATAAATCTAGAAAGTGAACATTAGACAATGACCCTGTCTCTAGATAAGTTGTATGAGTGAACTGGTTTGAGAACCATCTAGTAGGATCTCTAGAAACGTTGATCAGTGGGAAACTTTATCTAGATTTTTCTAGATCCTAGATACTGATAGTTATACATATATATTTTTTTTAAATTTTTTTTTGTGGTTTACTGAACAATAAGGGTGTGGTACACAGTCTGACAAATGTGTTCACCCGCTGTTGTTGTGGACTTGAATATGAACTCTGGGATATTAGGAGTTGAGGAACTTATATCCAGAGTGTTGTTGTTGGTTAAGGGACATGTCTGTGGACATTGAATTTTTTTTAATAATAAAAATATTTCTGTGTCTCTTCTTTAGATTTTAAGATTGGGATGCGCTGTGGTGGACAGTTGCCACAGGTGTGGAGTGGAACACTAGGTCCCTGAGAGGTAGTGTTCTTCCATGTTGATATAATTTTATAAGTTTGTTAAATTTTTTTAATGACATTGATTTTTTTTTATTTAATGTTTTGTGTGATGTGTTTGATCTTTATTCCGGGTGGAATACTGGGATAGCTGAAGGCTATCAGCTGATTTTAGCTAGTTAGTAATTGTTAGGTTTGGATTTCTCCAGTTATTTGTTACTATATCAAGACAGGTATAGGATATTTTGTCTTCCAGGTAGTTGGAAGGGTACGGGGCTGCATCCAAGTTGGATAGTCAGGATTATAGGGACGGTCTCTGTCCTTAGCTTTTATGTATTATTACTGTTGTGTTGATAGGTATAAATACATGCTGGGGCGCACCTTTTGGGTGTGCCGTTATTGTTGTTGGAGTATTGTATGGAATTAGTTAGGATTAGATAATTTCTTTTGTTTTGAGGCATTGGTTTAAAATAGTGTTGGGTTAAAAATGTTGTTTTTGGAGTTAATGGTTAGTGTAGGGCAGGATTTCTGGATAAGAAAAGTGTGTGTAACTTGCTTTACGCACAAATTTCTTAATTTCCGAGGAGGGGGAGTTGTAATGATCTGGGGCTCAGATCATTGGTTCTCCCTTCTCCCCTCTTTTCCCTCCCCTTCTCCCCTCTTTTCCCTCCCCTTCTCCCCTCCTTTCCTTCTCCCTCTCCCCTCCTTCCTTCTCCCCTCCCCTTGGCCGTCATTCGTCTCCTCCTCTTCCCCCCCCCCCCCTGTCGCCCATTTGTCAGGGTCAAGAGGTTGACCTGAGGGTAGGGTGGTCGTGGATACCTTGGCTTCTCCCACTCAACTTCCCCACTCAGATATTTCCCTCTCCACCCCCTCTCATCCCTCTCTGTCCCTCTCAGCAGCGACCTTCCCCATACCAGGCAGAGTCAAATGTCCCTACTCCTATCTTAGAGGAGACAGGCTTGAACATAATTTATCAGTTTTGTAAACATTGCTCGCAGGTGCCTGGGCTCCATAGACGCGCCTTGTCCCCCTTCTCTTTAGCTGGGGAGAGCTGACTCAATCTTCAGAAATTCATGTAGCTTTCCACGACAGATCAGTGAAGGTGATTGGCCTGAGATAAGGGCCAAGTCCTTATTGGCCCTAGAGAGCCAGACCTCAGGCCTACGTGTTAAATGGTTGGCCAGGGCCAAAATAATGGGTGGAGCCCTGGGGCTGTATTAGATGGTGGGAGGAGTAATCCTTCCCAGCAATAAGTTGGTAAAACCAAATTTCATCAGTGTGTCTTGGGAGTGTATTAGGAACAGGGCCGCAAGCCCGTATCCTCGGGGCTGAGGGCAGCCATCAACATCTTGGCCGTAGTGCGGGTATTTAAGGTAGAGTAGCACTTGAGTTTTTGTGTCCTCGGTAAATATCCATTGTGCCTCTAGGGAAAATAGAATAGGTGATGTGTTCAAATTGTCTTAGTTTACATGTTTCATAAAATAAATTGTATAGCTTGTCCAGTGGTATTCACTTAACTCCCCTTTGATATATTTTGCTACTTTGTCATTTTTAGGTGTTGTATTGGAAGCCCCCAGGTTCTCCTAACAATTAATAGATACTAAAGTTGCCCTTGGATTCAAATAAGTTAACGTAAATTACACAAACTAATTTTCCAAAATTTATTTCTGAAATTCATATTACCCGGAGTCCCATGGTTACTGATTCCTTGCCTTCCTGGGGGATCGGTGATTGACACATTCAGGTATGGTTGGTCAGGAAGGTGGTGGCAGTGTAAATGTGTTATGTTATTGTTTTTTTTTACTAATAACCCTTGTCCTTGGTGTATCTTCCTCATTTAATATTCCTCTTACATACGTGGCAGTCCAGTGAGGGGTCATGCTGGACTGTAACAGTGTTAAGCTGGGGTATTGAGTGAAGAAAGACGGAGAATTACAATAGAGAGCGTATATTACGATTATGAGAGATCACAAGATAACAGGATTAATACTGGGGAACATTGGGTTATTACAATAGAGGCCGCGGTTATTACGACAGAGGGAAGCGGTCGTTACATTATCTTGAGGTTATCTTGAGATGATTTCGGGGCTTAGCGTCTTCGCGGCCCGGTCCTCGACCAGGCCTCCTTTTTGTTACACACCCCAAGGAAGCAGCCCGTAGCAGCTGGCTAACTACCAGGTACCTATTTACTACTAGGGAAACAGGGCCATCAGGGTGAAAAACTCTGACCATTTGTTTCTGCCTCCACCGGGAATCAAACCCGGAACTTTAAGACTATGAATTCCGAGCGTTGTCTACTCAGCCGTCAGGCCCCATGGCTAAAGTGAACTTATAACACTCATAAATCACAATAGCATGATGCATCAAATGAACAATGATGTCATTGTTCATTGTTCATTGATTAAGGCAACGTCTGGGACCCTCTCGGACTTAGGTTCGAACCCTCGTCACGGCCCTTGTGGTTTTGAACTTATAAGTTGTTTACCGTCTATAGCATCCTGTCCCGTGTGGTTAAGGCTAAGTGCCTTGTTTGACATGTTCTGGGAACCAGCCGGATGCCGAATCATCCGGTTTAGCCAATCCTGATTGGGCAATATACCCCCCAAGATTCCTCAACTTTCCCTAATCCTTTTAAAAATTATATTCCAGTATATTGACATATGTACACATATTGACACATGTACATGTGATTATATACATGTGTCACATGAAATAATTTCAGTTATTTTATCAATATTATTAAAAAAATCTATTACCAATTTCTAATATACTAATTACCTTTTTTATGCACTGGGTTATCTTGAGATGATTTCGGGGCTTTTTAGTGTCCCCGCGGCCCGGTCTTCGACCAGGCCTCCACCCCCAGGAAGCAGCCCGTGACAGTTGACTAACACCCAGGTACCTATTTTACTGCTAGATAACAGGGGCATAGGGTGAAAGAAACTCTGCCCATTGTTTCTCGCCGGCACCTGGGATCGAACCCAGAACCACAGAATCACAAGTCCAGCGTGCTGTCCGCTCGGCCGACCGGCCCCCTAATTACCACCTCCTTAAGGTGTGAAATTAACCATTCAAAGAAATTTCAAAGAAAATTTTCAAATATACAACGTTAGTGCTATTTAAGTCTCTCAAATTATCGGCGTCTTATATTAATTCTGAAAAATACTTAGAAACTTTTTCAGTTGAGGAAAAAATTTATTCGCCTTAAAAAAAAATTACTTCTTCCACTATCGAAAATAATTTTGCATTTTACGAAGAAGTTTTTATATGAAAGAGCGACCGAAGCTGAATCATGAGAAGGAGAATGAGAAAGAGGAGAAACAGCAGGAGAAGGAACAGGAGAAGGAACAGAAGGATGAAGAACAGAAGAAGAACAGATGTAGAACAAAGAGAAACAGGAGAATAACTTACAACAGAAGTTCAAGGGCCAAAAAAAGAATAAGAATAGGCACAGAAGAACAAAGATGGGAGAGAGAAGGAACAGGATAAAGAGAAGACGAAGAGAAAAGGGAGAAGGAAAACAGGGAACACCAAGAAGGGAAAAAACAAAAAAATAGATTCGTATAACTTTTAAATGGAATATAACTCTTTCAGTTTTAAAAATGGAACCTGATAAAAAAAGTTTTTTGGGGCGCCTGGTTTGGCACGACTGTGAGATTAGTTTATGAGGATTAAGATGAGTTTGAGATGAGTCTAAGAGATGATTCTGCGATAGAGTGAGTCTAAGATCACTCTCGAGTGATCAAGAGATGGTTAAGTTAGAGATGAATCGTAAGTGTCGGGCTGTCTTAAATTAGAAACATGAGATCTTAATTTAGTGTTATAGGGTCTTAAATTAGAAACATGAGATCTTAATTTAGTGTTATAGGGTCTTAAATTAGAAACATGAGATCTTAATTTAGTGTTATAGGGTCTTAAATTAGAAACATGAGATCTTAATTTAGTGTTATAAGGTCCTAAATGAGTGACATGAGGTTTTTATTTATTGTTATAGGGTCTTTAATGAGAAACATGGGGTCTTAATCATATAATTGTTTAATAACTTGTATTAGCATAGTTATATAAATATTACAAAAAATAGTCATTAAATTTTATATTATTTTTAATCATCAAAATTATTAAACCAATTATTTAGTGGAGGCATCAAGAAATCTCATTAACGTCGTGTATCAATGATAAAATCAGTAGGATTCGAACCAGCACACACACTTAGCCCACATCACTACGGCTGGTTGATTGGTTGATCAACATCTCCCCCAACACCGAAGCTTGCTCGACAACACCTGTAATTGTAACGGCATTTTTAAAGTCTGCATAGCACGTCGTGGTGAGGTGGGGTAAGGCGAGTGCTTGGTCTATAAGCACATGGTTTGAGCACTCATGGTTCTTAGTATAAGTATTAACGAAAAATGCTAGCAAATAATTATTAATTTTCTTTCATTTGCTCATTCTGTCGTATTTTGTACCTCTTATTCTTCTTCTGTTTCTCCTTCACTTTCTTTAAAGAGGGAGGGAAGAGAGAGGGGATAATTACAGGTGTTGTTGAGCAAGCTTCGGTGTTGGGGGAGATGTTGAGCAGGTGTTGGAGGGGGTGTTGGTGAGAGGTGTGTGTTGGGGCGTGTGTTGCTGGCGAGGGAGGTGTTGTTTGTGTATTGTGTTGGTGGTAGAGGGAGTGTTGGTGATTGAAGGTGTATTTAGGAGGATGGTATTAGGTTAATGACAACTATTCTTGACCTTTACATCTCTCTCTCTCTCTCTCTCTCTCTCTACTCCTCCTCATTCCTACACATCCCCTCTCCCCCATATACATTTTTCTCTCATCCTCTTCTCACTCCATCCTTCTTCCCTCTGCCCTTCACCTTCCCTTCTCACTCCCTTCCCAAGCCATCAGGACCTTCCCTCACCCTTCCATAGCAGACTGGAGCCCACGTGTGATCAGATAATTGGGTCCGTTCACCAGCAGAGCTGATTAGAAGACTAGTGAGAAAAGTTGGATATAAGAAAATCGTCGAAGCTTGAGTACTTTCGCCTGGTGGGTCGCTCAGGTGAGCTCTACCTGGTGCCTTGGTGCTTCCTCCTGGTAATTCATTTCCCCCCCCCCTTCCCTTAAATGGTAAGATACATTTAACAGCTCCTTTGTTATGTAAGAGTCATTTAAAAGCTCCTTTTAAATGAATCTTGGAAAAAAGTTTTTTCCAGAAAAACACTTTTTTTTCCAAAAAAAACACTTTTTTTCCAAACAAACACTTTTTTTCAGAAAAACATTTTTTTCTAGAAAAACATGTTTTTTTCAGAAAAACACTTTTTTTCTAGAAAACACAGAAAAACACGTTTTTTTCCCAGAAAACACGTTTTTTTCCAGAAAAACACTTTTTTTCCAGAAAAACACGATTGTTTCCAGAAAAATACGTTGTTTTAAAAAAAAAAAACATGTTTTTCCCATAAAAACACGTTTTTTTTCCATAAAAACACGATTGTTTCCAGAAAAATACGTTGTTTTTCAGAAAAACATGTTTTTTCCCATAAAAACACTTTTTCCAAAACACATTTTTTTCCGAAAAACATGTTTTTCCAATGTTGCGGTAATCTCCTGCTTAAGCAGAAGATCGTGCTTATTCACTCTGCCGCCTATTCACCAACATATCTGCATGCTCCATTATAAGAAATTAACATCAACAACAATATGTGCTCAGAGAGCTCCGTGTCTAGACAGATACCACCGCTACCCCTCCGCCCTCTAGTACCCGAGACACCTGCATACCTGCTGTCTGGAGCCAACTTCACTCGCCGCTCAACCAGCCTATTACTTATTTATGACTGCCGGCGATAGTTACCTATAACATCAACGCCATCTACACTATGTTGTTTTAGATTTAGCTACTCTGAATGAAGTGTCCATGTAGCACGGGCTATGGTGAGCCCGTAAAATCTACATTTACACTAGGCCTGCCTCGCATATATAAGCAGCTCACCGAAGGCCAGTCCTCAGAATATCCTTCACGCTCTCAAGCAGTAATGTATACTGCTTGAGAACACGAAGCCTTCCTGCCTTCCGAGGAAACAGTAGATGCGTATATTGTATATTGAAATGTTTTGCACCTCTCTTTTTCCCATCTTCATGAGGGGATTATTTTGAGATGATTTCGGGGCTTTTTAGTGTCCCCGTGGCCCGGTCCTCGACCAGGCCTCCACCCCCAGGAAGCAGCCCGTGACAGCTGACTAACACCCAGGTACCTATTTTACTGCTAGGTAACAGGGACATGGGGTGAAAGAAACTCTGCCTATTGTTTCTCGCCGGCGCCTGGGATCGAACCCAGGACCACAGGATCACAAGTCCAGCGTGCTGTCCGCTCGGCCGACCGGCTCCCTATCAAATTAACATTATTGTCACATGTTTAGATTTCTTTTATATTTCATGTTGTGTTATCGCCAAGTTAATAAAGGGCTTTTTGTTTATTAAATTCATTTTGTTATATTAAATGTTTAAAGTTTTTCATTATTTTGGATTTTACCGGCAGCTCTCAGAGTGTAGAGGTCACCAGCACTTTTATTTACTTTATTTTAATTTTTTATTTAATGTGATTGGCACACCATCAGTCAGAATAGCCACTGTTCTATTCTTTCACTTTTACATCACACCAGAAAAACACGTTTTTTTCCATAAACACGTTTTTTTCCATAAACACGTTTTTTTCCATAAACACGTTTTTTTCCATAAACACGTTTTTTTCCATAAACACGTTTTTTTTCCATAAACACGTTTTTTTCCATAAACACGTTTTTTTCCATAAACACGTTTTTTTCCATAAACACGTTTTTTTCCATAAACACGTTTTTTTCCATAAACACGTTTTTTTCCATAAACACGTTTTTTTCCATAAACACGTTTTTTTCCATAAACACGTTTTTTTCCATAAACACGTTTTTTTCCATAAACACGTTTTTTTCCATAAACACGTTTTTTTCCATAAACACGTTTTTTTCCATAAACACGTTTTTTTCCATAAACACGTTTTTTTCCATAAACACGTTTTTTTCCATAAACACGTTTTTTTCCATAAACACGTTTTTTTCCATAAACACGTTTTTTTCCATAAACACGTTTTTTTCCATAAACACGTTTTTTTTCTAGAAAAAAAACGTTTTATTCTGCAAAAACGTTTTTTTTTTTCAGAAAGGAAAAACGAATGCACCTCATTATATTAAACGCTCATAAACTACAACAAGATGAGCTACAACAATCCCCCAACAATCCCCCCAACAACAGAGATTACCTACCTTAATATAACTCCACTTAGCCATATCACAGCGAAGAATTAAAGCCATAACAGCGAGATGGGATCAAGAAGCCTCGTTTGCATTGTTGCGTAATGTTTACAAATGTTCCCCATGAAACGAGCGCTTACAATGTAGGTATGATCCTCCCGTTTTCTCTTAACGATGAAGATAAGAAAATGGGAAGTTATTGCTTATATCACCGGCAGAATAATCAGGAAAAAGAAAAAAGCCTTGAAATGCTTAGGCAGGAAAATACTGCTAGACTTAAGAAGGAATGGAAGTTGATGAGAATGGAAAGGAAATATACGGAATAGAGAGAACGATGGAAGGGAGCAAGTAGGAATTATGGAAAAAGAGATCAATAGGAATGGAACGGTGGGAGGATATGAATGAGAAAGATAAGTGGTAAAATGACGGTAATGGGGGGAATAGGGGGTTTTAATGGTAACTCACATGAGAGACAGCTGTTGAGATAGAAATCTCAGGAAGAATGAGAAATTGAGGGGTAACTAAGAATTTGCGAAAAAAAAAGTAAAAAACGAGAAGAACTGCAGAAGGGGCAACTGAGAAAGAATTGAGAAATGGAGAAAAGGCTGACGACTGAGAAATGGGATATTAAATGAAGAATGATTGATAAAAACACCCATAAATGAGGCAGGAATTGGTAAATGAATAATACGAGAATGGGAATTAATGAAACAGTATGAAACAGATGGAGGGAATGTCTCTCATTCATACGTCCATCAAGCCAGTTCATCCACAACCATCAGTTGCAGATAGATTGCAATTGACAGATGTCTCATGCCCTTCATCTACATCTGGCAAGATCATACGACATCGAACCCGTGTGTGTGTGTGTGTGTGTGTGTGTGTGTGTGTGTGTGTGTGTGTGTGTGTGTGTGTGTGTGTGTGTGTGTGTGTGTGTGCGCGCGCGCGTGTGACTGTCCAAACGCGCCGGTTGTAAACACGATAGTATGCCTGTCTTCACTGTCTCAACGTAGCCCGGATGGAAACATAATCGATGAAGATGGGACATGACGAAGGGTGGAGAAGTGGCAGGAAGAGAGAGAGAGACAGAAGAAACGGGAGGAGGAGGAGGACCAAGAATAGTAGCATTAGTGAAAACACATTTTTGTAAAGCGTAGACCACATAAAGAACACAGTTTACACTCACGTGGGTATCCAACGCATTCTAACGTTGTTCATCTGTTCATCTGTTCATTCAGACGCGACATAACTACACTAAGTTAAGGTTAATTAAAGTGAGAAGATGAACAACTCAGCGGGTTTTCTTCCTATTGGGGAGTGTTGTATATGATGCTATGGCGGTGTGTCCACTCACAGGATGAGTGGCGCTGCCCAATACTGTCACTATGGCGGTGTGTCCACTCACAGGATGAGTAACGCTGCCCAATACTGTCACTATGGCGGTGTGTCCACTCACAGGATGAGTGGCGCTGCCCAATACTGTCACTATGGCGGTGTGTCCACTCACAGGATGAGTGGCGCTGCCCAATACTGTCACTATGGCGGTGTGTCCACTCACAGGATGAGTGACGCTGCCCAATACTGTCACTATGGCGGTGTGTCCACTCACAGGACGAGCGGCGCTGCCCCAATAAACTCGCCCCTCGAGGCAAAACTTAAAAAATTACGAAGTTAAAAAGATCTTAGAAAGAGGATGAAAGAGGAGAGGAGAGAAAGAGGGTCCCAAAAGAGGCACTTAAACAGATATTATGACTATAATATTATGACTATAGAGGAAGAAACAAGAGTAAATGCTAATTGAGCTGGGACTCTGTAAACTTTGTAAATGAGATTAAATTCGATACGCTGTAAATGTGGGTGAGATGTAAATGCTATTTTCCCCATCAAGGGCTGTTCTTCTAGGTGGATTAGCAGTCGTCTTCCACAACAGTCTACTAGAACACCACCCAGATGGTTATATTATTCAAAAAAATAGCTTTGTTGATTGTACAATGGTGGATTTGATACCGTTAGTTGGCTGTGATTGGTCAATTCTCTGACCCGGATTGTTTCATTAGTAGTTTTTTTTAATTCCTGTTTTCTGATTGGTACTTTCAACACCTGATTAGTACAATCATTGCACGCGATTGTAATTTTTGAAACTCGTGTTTCTGAACGAAATTGCAATTGCAAATTTCATTATTTTTTCAAGGATGACCAAAATGTAATGATATATATCTTCTTCGACTGGCTGTTCTTTCTGACCAATCAGATAGTGTTGGGTTTTAATATTTATCTCGCTTGCGTTTGGTTGCCTGCGCCCGCCCGGAGGCAAGTCTCTCAGGAACTAGCCAATGATAAATCTCATTCTTGTCGACTCAAGGTGGCAGCTTCCAATATTGCTACTGGTCTCTCTCTCTCTCTCTGTCTCTGTCTCTCTCTGTCGCTCTCTCTCTCTCTCTGTCTCTGTCGCTCTCGCTCTCTCTCTCTCTCTCTCTCTCTCTCTCTCTCTGTCTCTGTCTCTCTCACTCTCTCTCTCTCTGTCTCTCTCTCTGTCTCTCTCTCTGTCTCTCTCTCTGTCTCTCTCTCTGTCTCTCTCTCTGTCTCTCTCTCTGTCTCTCTCTGTCGCTCTCTCTCTCTCTCTCTCTCTCTCTCTCTCTCTCTCTCTCTCTCTCTCTCTCTGTCTCTGTCTCTGTCTCTGTCTCTCTCTGTCTCTCTCTCTCTCTCTCTCTCTCTCTCTCTCTCTCTCTCTCTCTCTCTCTCTCTCTCTCTCTCTCTCTCTCTCTCTCTCTCTCTCTCTCTCTCTCTCTCTCTCTCTCTCTCTCTCTCTCTCTCTCTCTCTCTCTCTCTCTCTCTCTCTCTCTCTCTCTCTCTCTCCTCTCTCACACACACACACACACACACACTTGGTACGAAGACAGACTGAAGTAACTTACCTGACGACGTTAAAAGAGAGGAGGGAGGGAGGGAAGGACATGATACAGACGTATAAAATACTTTGACGGATTAACAGGGATCAAACAGAGGAAATGTTTACAACGAACAACCACAGAACAACGGAACACGGATGGAAGCTTGAGACTCAGATGTGTCATAGAGATGTTAGAAAATTATTTTAGCGTAAGAGTAATGAGTAAATGGAATGACCTAAAGAAGTAGGTTGCAGAGGCTAACTCCATTTATAACTTTAAAAGCAGGCATGATAGGGAAATAGGCCAGGAGGCATTGCATTAGACAGCCAACGGCTTGAAAAGCGGGGTCCAAGAGCCAGAGCTCGATCCTGCAGGCACAAATAGGTGTGTACACACACACATACGCATTAAAAAGAAGTTTTTCAGTGTCAGAGTAATTAACAGATGGAATGCATTAGGCAGTGATGTGGTGGAGGCTGACTCCATACACAGTTTCAAATGTAGATATGATAGAGCCCAGTAGGCTCAGGAATCTGTACACCAGTTGATAGACAGTAGAGAGGCGGGACCAAAGAGCCAAAGCTCAACCCACGCAAGCACAATTAGGTGAGAATACACACACATACTTAATATTTTTCCGCAAATTCAGTGAATATCACACACCTCGCCACTTTCAAAATCACTTTATGTTCGTCCTCCAGCGCATCAGAATGCCACAGAGTTCCAATATCATGTAAATATCTATAATCTTGTCAGAAAATTCAACATTGCGTTACACTCGAGAAATATCGACATCGTCACGGCTTACAAATAAAAGCAAAGAATTGCAACTTAAAATACATTAGTTATAGCTAAATCGAGGAAAAAACTTACTTTTAAAGAGAACGTGAAAATATTGCTTAATGGGAGACTTACCGGAAAGTTGGAAGACAACTAATGTAGTCCCAACATACAAAAAGGGTGACAGGTAAGTGCGCTGAACTACAGGCCAGTTTCCCTAACTTGAATACCATGCAAGGTGATAGAAAAGATTGTGAGGAAAAGGCTCGTAGAGCATCTGGAGGGAAATAACTTTGTAACGCACCACCAACATGGGTTCAGAGATGGTAAATCGTGCCTCACAGGTTTAATAGAATTCTATGACCAAGCAGCAAACATTAGGCAAGAAAGAGAAGGTTGGGCAGACTGCATTTTTTTGGACTGTCAGAAAGCCTTTGACATAGTACCCTTTAAAAATCTATTACAAAAGCTGGAGAAACAGGCATGAGTAAAAGGTAAGGTTCTCCAGTGGATAATGGAGCATCTAAGCAACAGGAAACAGCGAGTAACTGTGAGGGGGAAGACATCAGAGTGGCGAGATGTCATCAGCGGAGTCCCATAGGGCTCTGTATTTGGACCCATCCCGTTTCTGATATTTGTGAACGATTTTCCAGGTGGTATAAACTCATTCCACTCAATGTTTGCTGATTATGTAAAAATTATGAGAAGAATCAAGACAGATGAAGATTTTCAGAGACTACAGGACGACCTGGACAAACTGGAGAAATGACCTAAAAAATGGCCACTAAAATTCAACTCAGGAAAGTGTAAAGTAATGAAATTAGGCGAAGGGAACAGAAGACTGAACACAAGGTACCATCTAGGAGGTGAAATCCTGCAAGAGTTAAATAGAGAGAAAGATCTGGGGGTTGATATCACACCAAACCTGTTCCCAGAGGCCCACATCAAAAGGATATCATCAGCGGCATATGCTAGGTTAGCCAACATAAGAAATGCCTTTAGAAACCTGTGAAAGGAATCGTTCAGGACCTTGCATACTACTTAAGTCAGACCAATCCTGGAATATGCAGCTCCAGCCTGGAGTCCATACATAGTTAAACACAAGACAAAATTAGAGGAGATTCAGCGATAGGCCACCAGACTGGTCCCGGAACTGAGAGGTATGAGCTACGAGGAAAGACTACGTGAACTAAACCCCACGCCCCTGGAAGACAGACGAGTAACAGGAGACATGATCACAACCTACAAAATTTTCGGGGGAATTGACAGAGTGGACAAAGACAAACTATTTAACACGGGTGGGACACGAACAAGGGGACACAGGTGGAAATTTAGTACCCAGATGAGCCACAGAGACATTATAAATAATTTGTTCAGTGTCAGAGTAGTTAACAGATGGAATGCATTAGGCAGTGATGTGCTATGGGCTGCTTCCTGGGGATGTGTAACAGAAAGTAGGCCTAGTCGAGGACCGGGCCGCGGGGTTATCTTGAGGTTATCTTGAGATTATTTCGGGGTTTAGCGTCCCCGCGGCCCGGTCCTCGACCAGGCCTCCTTTTTTGTTACACACCCCCAGGAAGCAGCCCGTAGCAGCTGTCAATCAACTGGTGTACAGGTTCCTGAGCCTATTGGGCTCTATCATATCTACACTTGAAACTGTGTATGGAGTCAGCCTCCACCACATCACTGCCTAATGCATTCCATTTGTCTACTACTCTGACACTGAAACAAAATCTTTCTAAGGTCTCTTTCTCTCTCATTTGGCCACTCAGTTTCCACCTGTGTCCCCTAGTGCGTGTGCCCCTTGTGTTAAATAGTGTGTGTGTGTGTGTGTGTGTGTGTGTGTGTGTGTGTGTGTGTGTGTGTGTGTGTGTGTGTGTGTGTGTGTGTTTACTAGTTGTTTACTAGTTGTGTTTGCGGGGGTTGAGCTTTGCTCTTTCGGCCCGCCTCTCAACTGTCAATCAACTGTTTACTAACTACTTTTTTTTTCACACCACACACCCCGTGACAGCTGACTAACTCCCAGGTACCTATTTACTGCTAGGTAACAGGGGCACTTAGGGTGAAAGAAACTTTGCCCATTTGTTTCTGCCTCATGCGGGAATCGAACCCGCGCCACAGAATTACGAGTCCTGCGCGCTATCCACCAGGCTACGAGGCCCCACATGTGTGTATGTGTGTGTGTGTGTGTTTGTGTGTGTGTGTGTGTGTGTGTGTTAAAGAGAAATATACGTAGTTAACGTGATAGAAAAAAAATTAGTCAGGGAGTTACATTAGACAACCAAGGTTAAGAAAGGCGGAGTCCAAGAGCTAGCATCTCAATCCAAGAGACACAAATAGTAAATACAAAATAGTAAATACACTCCCATGAGCGAAACTCCACATTGGAATGGTAAAATTCATACTAATATAAACTTTAACTTTTTTTCTCTTTCCAACTAAGACTGAGCCATGTTACCGGCATCCTCGCCCCGCGCCATGGTAAAACCTTAGAGTTTTCAAGAGACGCAAAGTTTTGGTAAGACGTGTTAATTGAAATCCCGCTAATTTTTAGTAAAGTTTGATTTAAATTTATGCAACTGGAAAATTGAATCGTACACGCGCATGCACACGAACGCAAGCACGCACGCACACGCACGTAAGGACACGCATGCACGCGTGCACACACACACACACACACACACACACACACACACACACACACACACACACACACACACACACACACACACACACGTAAGACCAATCCTGGAGTATGCGGCCCCAGCATGGAGCCCGTACCTTGTCAAGCACAAGACGAAGCTGGAAAAAGTTCAGAGGTATGCCACTAGATTAGTCCCAGAACTAAGAGGCATGAGTTACGAGGAAAGACTGCGGGAAATGTACCTCACGACACTGGAAGGCAGAAGAGTAAGAGGAGACATGATCACTACCGACAAAATTCTCAGAGGAATTGATAAGGTAGATAAGGGTAAACTTTTCAACACTGGCGGGACGCGAACAAGGGGACACAGGTGGAAACTGAGTACCCACATGAGCCACAGGGACGTTAGAAAGAACTTTTTCAGTGTCAGAGTAGTTAACAGGTGGAATGCATTAGGCAGTGATGTGTTTCTCTCTAAGAATTGTCTGGCCTTATTGTACTCGCTTGAGTACAAGTGAGTACAAGTACCCTTCTTTTTCTTCCTCTTGAAACAGCCATCATAGCCATTACAGAATCAAAGATCAATACACAATGGGCACAAGCCCCATTAGAATTTCACGTTCGGTGTTCTTAATGTTCTTCCTCCTTAGTGTGAAGAACAAGTCCGTCCCTGTAATGAACACTCCCCCGTGGCGCAGTGGTAAAACTGACGCTTCGCCAGCGCTTAAGCCAGAGTTCGTATCCTGGCCGGGGAGGATTGACTAAGCGCCAATCCTTAACTATAGCCTCTATTTACCCAGCAGTAAATGGGTACCTGGTTCCTATACGATTTGGCGGGTCGTATTCCAGGGAAAATTAGGATTAAGAACCTGCCCGAAACGCTACGCCTGCTAGTGGCTGTACAAGAATGTAAGAACTAATGTATATATATAAATATATATAAATAAATAAATATAAATCTGGTCATGCGGGACTGTCTTCCCATCTACTCTATGTTCCTTACACAATGTATTGTGTAAGGAAGTTCCAATGTATTCAATGTATTGTGTAAGGAAGTTCCAATGTATCCAGCAATGTATTATGTAAGGAAGTTGCAATGTATGCAACACTGTATTATGAAAGGAAGTTTCAATGTATCCAGCAATGTATTGTGTAAGGAAGTTCCAATGTATCCAGCAATGTATTATGTAAGGAAGTTCTAATGTATCCAACACTGTATTATGAAAGGAAGTTCCAATGTATTGTGTAAGAAAGTTCCAATGTATGCAACACTGTATTATGAAAGGAAGTTCCAATGTATCCAACAATGTATTGTGAAAGGAAGTTTCAATGTATTGTGTAAGGAAGTTCTAATGTATCCAGCACCGTATTATGAAAGGAAGTTTCAATGTATCCAGCAATGTATTGTGTAAGGAAGTTCCAATATATGCAACACTGTATTATGAAAGGAAGTTTCAATGTATCCAGCAATGTATTGTGTAAGGAAGTTCCAATGTATCCAGCAATGTATTGTGTAAGAAAGTTCCAATATATCCAGCAATGTATTGTGTAAGAAAGTTCCAATGTATCCAGCAATGTATTGTGTAAAGAAGTTTCAATGTATTGTGTAAGGAAGTTCTAATGTATCCAGCAATGTATTGTGTAAAGAAGTTTCAATGTATTGTGTAAGGAAGTTCTAATGTATCCAGCAATGTATTGTGTAAGAAAGTTGCAATGTATTCATCAATGGAAGTTTTATTCTACTATGTCTTCCAGCATCACTCTTCATCATTCATCACCTCTCAGATCCATTGATTTCCAGTCAGCCTCCCCATGACTGATATCTGCCATTACTTACAACTTTACAGTCTATCTCATGCACATCTCAGCTACACTTTCCAAGTCATTTATGCAAAGTCTGTATACCAGATTGCTTGTCTTTGTCTCCTGTGGTAATCTCGAGGACTGTAAACCACATTCGATTCCCTTTTTCTCCCCTTGACAGCTGAGAGAACAGCGCTTTGGATTCGTAGTCCTGATGTTCCGGGTTCGATCCCCGGTGGAGGCGGAAACAAATGAAGTTTCTTTCACCCAGATGCCCTTGTTCACCTTGCAGTAAATAGGTACCTGGGAGTTAGACAGCTGCTACGGGCTGCTTCCTGGGGATGTGTAACCAAAAGGAGGCCTGGTCGAGGACCGGGCCTCGACCAGGCCTCCGGAAGCTGAACCGAAATTACAAACGTAATCCAAATATTAGATGAACAGTCAATTCAAAACTGAATTATTTACCAATTATTAATTTGCAGCGAAAATCATTTTTGTAACTCAGTTTATGTCAATGAAGCTAAGACTCCAACTTT